>NC_142522.1:12158229-12308229 GCF_964205215.1 Stylophora pistillata | reverse complement strand
TTCTCTGCAGGGAGTTTACGCTCCCAGCAAAAATCATTTACCTTTCCAGCTTGTTTCCTTACACCCTGAGTTTCCTGAAAATTTACAAACAAGACGCAATCTCAACAAAAAAAAAGTTTCTTCCTTGTTGGACCTGCCTGCCTTGTAATTCTGTGAGTGCAGTTCCCGATTTTTTGTTAACTCTTGGGAGAAGGAAATTGGTTTGAATAATGCAGGGTTCGAAATATCAAAGGAAGAGTTACATGTGCAGTGTTTGATGTGAGAAGGAAGGCAGTTTTACTGTTTTGTGGCAGTAAAACCGAGGTTCCAATTAATCAGGATTCTACTGCAATTGTAGTGCAACGGTCACTTTTCTTGGAGAGCTGTGTGATCAAGATCCGTACAACCTACACCAAGGTAAACACTGCGGCCAATTAGAACAAAGGTCAAAACCACAATGAGGAAATAAGAGCCTAAAGTAACTGTGACCCTCCACAGGAAACGCCCCCTGACGGGTGGGTCTTGGTGAAAGGGGTTAAATTTACGGTTGAATAAAGGATGACAGTTTGTAAAGAAAACGTGTCCTTTCATTCACAACACTGATAAAATATCGGGACCTAAACGATCCATTAAGATCACCGATCACTTCACGTGCACCTCCGCCAATGTAATCTATTGCATAACTTGCACTTATTGCAAAAAAAATATACATCGGCGAAACAGGCAGAAGACTAGGTGACCGATTCCGAGAACACCTTCGAGACGTAGAAAGGAATGACAAGGACATATCGAAACCAGTCGCGAGACATTTTAATTTACCTAATCATTCTAAGCAACATATGGCAATCTACAGTCTTTCCTTACACTTAGGTAGCACGGAAAGCCGTAAAACTCTTGAACAAAAGCTCATCTTTCAAACCGGCTGTCTAAATCCCACAGGGATCAACGAACGCTTTTTATTCCACTAATTTATTCGTGTTTTTCTCGTTGCCATGTTCCCACCAATAACGTAGCTCCATTTTCTGCCTTTAAAAGCACACACAACCCCATAATTCCTCTATTCGCTCCGACGAAGGGCTAACGCTCGAAACGTCAGCTTTTGTAATCGTTACGGTGGCCAATTTACCATTTCAACGTTGTCAATATATCCAAATTATAAATTTACGGTTGGCAGCTGAACATGCTGGTTCATGAAGAAAGATTTACAGTACCTCATTTTCCGCAAAACTTGCAACATAATCTCTCCAATTCCTTTGCACCACTCCCACCACACGACCAGTTGGCATGACATCGCTTTGGTCGTCTCTAGACTCATCTGCACCTAAAGAGAAACCCTCCCTTGTTTCGTTTACGTGTGTAGTTTGTATACATGTGTTCGCAAAATTTGAATAATGCATCAGGAGTTTCACAGCACTGAATGTTTCGAATGTGTAAGCACTGGACTGTTGAGGGGTTTCTCCCGGTCATGTTTCCCTAACTGTGATGGGTATCTATTGTCCCCACTACGTGAGAGCCAATGGCAGCATTACTTGAGTTTACCGGAATGAAAGTTATCTCTATCTGCAATGTTCAGGTACATGTTTGCGTAGAATGGCTGTCATAAGCCACTGGACATTGCAGGATACAAGATGGCATCTTAAGCTTCAAATGCATTCCTACATTTCAAGTATTAGTAAAGATTTTTCACACCTTCATCTTTGCTTCTGATAGCCAATGATCTGCCCTTCCACTGAGATTTGGAAAATAATTCCACTACTACAATATCACCATGTACTGCCCGATTTCTGAAAACATAAAAAAATTAATGTTACATTGAACTTCAATTTGGGTGGCTATACAAGACTGTCCACGTGCAGAACTGTAACGCAAATAGTTTACACGCTAAACGTGAGTAACCACAAAACCAAACACTATAACTGACAGTAGAAGCTACACTTTGAATTTACATTTTGTGGTTCATACAAACCCACTGGGTTGCACCAACAGGTGTGTTAATTTAATACATCAGGTATGTGATAATTGTAAATTTTCCTAAATTTAAACTTTAACGGTGCAATGAGAACATTTTGTACTCAAGCCCAAATGGCACAAAGATCAATCGATAAAGGAACCTTATAGAAGTAATAAATGAAGTTCAGGGAAGTTCTACAGAATTTGGTCTTCAAGGGTCTCAAAAATGAGTCACCATAATGAAAATTGGTCAATTTTTCTGTGAATTCCAGTTTGGTAATGTTGTTTAGTTTAAGGAGGCACCATTGCTTACCTATTCACCACACCAGTGATAAGTACATCAGAGTCTAATGAGTCCTTGCTATTTGAAATGCCGTTGCTGAGGAGCAAGAAAAACAACTCTTAAAATATAACCAAACTGATTTATTTGTTAAATAAGCTTGGTTTATTTTATTTTTTTTTAGGTTTTATCTTTTATGTGATTAGGTTGATTCCAAGCATTAAGGGGTCTCAATATATAGCCAAATAATTACGGCATATGCATGTGCAACTGTTCAAGGAGAAGTTAACATAAACTTCATTTTTATTCGCTGTAAGGGAGTGTTGAGAGGACCTCAGTCTTTTGGTATTCAAGTTTGTAATAACAGTGCAATATAAAACCTAAATAGGTTATTAAAAAAAGCTGCATTTAAAAATAATCATAGAAATACAATGGGAAAGATGTACCATACCCTGACTTTTGAACAAATGCCTCATCTTGCGCGCAATGTTTGTTGACATTGAGACATCCTTGCAAGTAACGACCCTTTGTAAAAAATAAAGACATTCTAATTGTTCAAAGCCATGTTCTTGGGTGTCAAATGTACATGACATTGTGCATATCATGAGCCTAACCTTGGGGTAATCAAAGTGGCAATGGCAATTAAGCTGTAATTTGGCAGCAAATAATTATGGTGTGAATAATACAGCTTGTTAAATTTCCAGCATTTGTGATTGAATGCTCAGTCTGGTAGATTCTAAAAGTTAATCAGGATAATAATAATTTATTTATCATAGAAATGATATCTCTTTCTGTCTTACAGCTTTAATTCCAGCTTCAAGAACTTCGGCTGGTAAGTATTCTTCATATTCTTTAGTGGATGCCTCACTCACTAGAATAAGTACGAACTCAAGTTAAAAAGAAATTTTTTAAAAATTACTATTAAAAACAAAAAATAAGCTGCAAACAAATCATTAAAGTTTCTGTCAAAAGCGTATCATATTGTTTTTTTCAACAGAGATCCTTGACAAGGGAAATTTAGTTGCCATATCAATAACCAAACTGCAAAAGCCATTTCATTATAGGAGTTGTGGGTATAAAATGTCTTCACTCCTGAGATTTTGTGACAAACCACCATCCTTCCCATTTGTTAGTCATTCTCTTTATCATTCTCCTAGTACTTTAATTTGCTCACTCCAACTTCCCTTGACCTTATCAATCTAAAACCAATACTGAGGTGCAATATTCCAGATTATTATCCAACTACACCTAGACGAGTACAAATAACGCCATAGACGAGTACAAATATCATGCGGTATTTGTACTCGTCTATTATAGTACCGGTTGAACAGGTTTTCTTGCATCGCACAAGCGAAGAATTGGATTGAAGTTACGAAAAAAAAAAACAAATGGCGGACAATTTGAATCATATTTCCGACGATGAAGAGTCAGAATGGCTGGCAAATATAGATCCAAGTTCATTAGATGAATCGAACAAAGAAAAACAGCTTGACAACCAGAAAATTTCTTCATTTAATGAAGAAAATAGAAACAGCACAACAACGCGCCGATTCCGTTTCGCTTCGCATACTTCTGTCACGCACTCCCCATAAATAAATATCCGCGAAATTCGCCCGCACTGAAATAACAGTTTGGCGTGTTGGATAATAAATAACTTATTAGACGTTTTGTTGTGTAGTATCACTGAGTATTTTTACTCGTTTTACTCGGCACAACTCGTAAAAATAGTCAGCGATACTACACAACAAAACGTCTAATAAGATATATATATCATAATTATAAGATTATCAATCATGGCTATCATTTTTGGTATATCAATAACTGTCTCATACATTTCTTGCAGTTTTTTGTGAAATCATCAAGATATATCATTTTGATAGGAGTCTATGATATTTTGATTTTTCCACTGATAAACTAAACATGATATATTGTGACAAGATACCAATTGATATTCTGATATCACCATGATGAGGTATATCAAAGATAATTATATCAAAAGTTATTTGATAATATCACAATAAATTAGTATCAAAATCTCAAAATCTTACAGTTTATTCATTTGATATTTTGATACTCTGCAATCCTGCACCTTAGTGCCAGTATCGCAGCTTCAAAATTCCATTGGAATATTGAGCACTCCCTCCTCTGAAATCATGCCAGTTGTGCAAGCTACTCCCAAAAGTAAGGAAAGGGTGCTTCAAGCTGATTAACATCATTTTTATCAAATTATTTAAGGTACACTCAGTCTTACCTGATTCATTTGCATCATTATTTACAGCTGCCAGTGAATAGTACAACTCCAGAATTGATTGACAAGTGGAATAGAAATTAGTGAGGTAGTCCTCCGTTCCCATGACAAATACTCCCACAGACTTATTTCCATAATTTTCCACAATCTGCCAACATACATTTAGGAAAAATTACCACAATACCTTTGCCCTAAAACATACATTGTACACACTTAAAAACTAACTGCATTTCGAAGTAGAAATCTAGATTATAAATTTAATCTGTTGGCTGAAAAAGAGCGACTAGCATTGACAGTGTGTAGTTTCTCCATACAATTTATCACTCTTGGATCAAACATTAAGGTACCAGGATAAATGAAATGATCACCAACAAAGAATCTCTTGATTTTAAACCAAATTCTCCTTGTCAGCACCTTGGGAAATGTATAGAGAACAGTATAGAGAATGTGCGAACTGATGTTAGGATAAAGGATTCATCATAACAATCACCAAGGGGGAATACCCTATCACAATACATAGTTGTTATATTTTTCTTTCAAATCATTGACCATGTTTCAAAAAATAATTTATAAAAAGATGCAAATTTTAGAAATGACTAAAGCTAAGTACAGTATCTAAAAAAGATGCAACTCCTAAAATGACTTATAATTATTATGAACTGAGGATTTTAAATCAATATATACACACTCATATACAACTTAAAAGTTGGTGTTCTACCACATCAAGCACAAGGGAGAGAGGAGCTGTATAATTATATTACAACATAGTTACAAACTATGATTACATGTACCTGCTGATCTTCTGTTAAGATGACAATGGGCATGGCTTGATTTAAATGGTTCTGATACCAAACAGCACCAGTGTAAATACACCTCAAAAGAAAAAGACACCTCTTTTGAGTATAGAGATTAAAAAAGAGAGAGTGAGTTAATTAAGTCAAGGCTCACTAGAAAACTTTGCAAACCAAATGAATGGAAAAAAGGTAAAAAAAAAAAAAAAAAAAAATAATAATAATAATGTGACACGGTTTGAATTGTTTTGTAACAGTTAGACATTTCTTCTCTTGTATAAGTTCCAACTGCAAAAAATATTGTCATGCCTTGAGAGCTTAATGAAATCAGCAGTCAAAACAGACAAGTTTTTTTTTGTTTAGCAATATTTCTCATCTTTGGTGAAAAAAAAAAAATTATTTAATGGTCACATATTTGAAATCAGTCTGTCCTAAACACATGTTCACCTCCACTGCCATTCTTCCAAAGGCTCTCCTGGTTCCCTGGGAACATAGGCTCCATCACAGAACTCATTACTGAAAATGATGCTCTGCTGCCTGTTATCATTCACAATATTTTTTAGCTGAGAGTGAAGTTTTCTCCCTCCTTGGTGTTGGACCTATGATTCAAATAATATCAGAAGTGCTACATGTGCAAGTAAATTGATTGACTTATATCGTAAAGGAATATGTACTCATAAGTTAAAGTGAATGTGTTCTCTGCTTTGTTAACTCAGTGTCCTAAAGTTGGCAAACTAGCTAGAAGTGAAACTTGCACATCAATACTAGGCAATAAAATAGGTCATCAAGAAAGTATATCACACTATTTTTAAATATGGATGTGCTATACACTCTGTAATGATATGACAGATTCAAAATTAGTGAGATATTTAACAGAAAACAAGAATGATTGCTTGATGGTTTGTGTGATGTTTTTTTTTATACCTTTAAGCATTGATTCTGAAAATTGTCATTATCTGCTATCAGAAAATAGCCATTTACATTCTGCAAAATACATGAAAAGGTGTTCTGTGCTTACATAATTAACCACTGTTTCAAAGAAAATTACTCCTTGAATTTCTGGGCTCTCAAATATTTCAAGAAACAGCCTTGAAACCTGAAATAAACACCAAAGAATCAATATAAGGAAATTTACTATATCATTTCACTGTAAAGTTCTTGTCCTAACATAACAATTTCATCAGTTTTTTTATTATTTTTTTTTTGTTAGTCCAAATATGAATGCTTTTACTGTCCAATCATCACAACAGGGTGTGTAATTCAACTGTAAGTACATCCTCATAGACTACAATCCTTGGGGATCCAGGAATATCAAGCTCACCTAACATCAAACCCTACCAAATGTCCTGAGTGCAAAGCAGAGGAACCTGCCAAAGCTCCCACTCTGTGAGATAACAATGAATTATTACACGACTCGGGCAGTCAGAGGGCCAATAACTAAAATCAAACAATCAAAATGCTCTATTGCCAGTCAATATTCTCTCAGTATTGGACTGGGCACTATCCCGAATGGTCCCGAATGATACCGCACTTGTGTCCCTTTGAACTTCAGTCGTATAATAAACCTCTTATTAACCAAGCTTGCTCGGGACTGTACTGGAAGAATATCGGCCCTTGGTCTTTTTTTTGTACAGACCGAGCGCAGCGAGGTCCGTACTGTCAAGACCTCGGGCCGATATTCTCCCAGTACGGCCCTCACGTTTGGTTAATAAGATATATTTATCAACTCTTCTGAATTAACTAATAAGAATAAATTGCTTAAATAAGAAAGCTCCTCGACTTTTGCTACATTTATCTCAAGTTCTTTTATAACTTCCTGCTCAACTTTTTTCAAAGTTGCCATTTGCATGGTCCCCTTGAATTACAAGATGGCTCTCAGAAACGAAATTTTAATCACCACAAAAAAAAAAAAAATTGGTTTGGGAGGTTCATGTAACATCTCAAGCTATGATAGTTGGACCACAACAGGTAATTTTTAAGACGTTTACAAGGTGTAACTCCATACTACAGTCAACTCAGGGCTGTGGTCTAGCAGTGCCTGGTGGCCCCTGGTACCCACCTTTTTCTCTTGGGCTACTTGGGAATTTTAGTTTCTTCATATAAAAGCATATGCTAGGTACCCTGTATTTCAAAATTTTAGAGCAGTGGGCTCCCTTCACTTTTCCTTAGAGCACAGCCTTGCTAATGGCAAAATCCTTGGTCCCAAATGTAATCTATTGCTTTTGCCATTGTTTTCCATATGCAAAGTCAAGTATGATGTTCTACGAAAATATTTCTGACAGGTTTACTCTGCACAATTTTAAGTCTAAGCGCAGTTGTTCATTGGCTGATTAGCACTAACCCAGGGTCAAATTTTTCATCAGAGTTTCTTTACTCCTTTGTTCAAAGCCTTTTCCTGATAATTTTCTCTATACTTTTTAAAGCATCCAGGCATCAAATTCTTGACAAAAAGAACAAAACTGAATTTTCTTTTGAAGCTTTCAGATCTGAGATCGGATTCCGCACTAACCCTAGGTTACCCAGCTGTGAACAACCCAGGCCACTGCGTTAAGTTAAGCTTGGGTCACCATCAGGTAAAGTGCGGTAAACAAACTCGACTTACCTTGCAATCAGGAACTACATAGTGTGTCAATGATGAAGAAAGCAAAGTTCCATTGCCTAAAAAACGATATCAATTAATATGTGTGATATTTAACTATGCTATGCTGTAACTGTAAACATAGCAGTTTCAATAGGTTGGCGTTAGCTTCCACTGCATCACCTGGCTGTATGTATACGTTAACTAAAAGTTCTTTACGCTTACCTTGTTCGCAAACGGCACAAACTTCACTATGGCAAGGAACATCTTTCCGCAGATAGTGCTCACGAACAACATCGAGAAGTCGGCCTGTTTTTGTTTTAAGCCGTAGTAGCTTATTGGTTTTTATCATATTTCAGTGTCTTTGAATATGAAACGAAACAACGGCCATTTTTAAAGTAAAACACTAAGTTGAACACAGCGCCATTTTGTTGATTACATATCCCTACAGCACCTGCGAGTAACTAATAATAGTGCCCAGTGATCTTGATACCTCGGTCGAAAACAAATGCCCAAATGTGCATACTGATAAATTAACTTGACTCCTTTTTTCCCCTCGCTTTGCACTAGCTTTCCTCGCTAGCGATCACGCTATTCCTCGTGGGTGACCGCTGTTTTTTTTTTTTTGTTTTTTTTTATTTTGATTCTCCTTTTGCTTTTACTGATGCTTTTACTTTTGGTTTGTTTCAGTTTTTGATTTGTTTTATTGTGCTTTGTTTGTTTGTTGTTTATTGAGGGAGGGGGGAGTGCAGTAGTTACCACTGCAAGGCCCTAGTTTTTCTTTGACATTTCTCTGAAATTATGCAAAAATAACAAAAATTATTATCGTTATTACAAATTTGCTCGCGCTTAAATGACGGTGAATGAAATTCAATCTGATTGGTTTGTCAAATCGCGCGCGCCTGACTCTCCTTTGTTATGTCATAATCTGAAAAAGTCCATTCGCACAAAATTACTTTCCGAAGAGGTTTGCAATTTTGAACTCGTAAACTTTGTTGAGAAATCATCCAGCAAAAGCACAAAATGGGTTCTGCTTTAAGTTCATACAAATCCAAGAGAAGAGATAAGAAAGAGTACAAAAGGTGAGTGAACATTAAAGGGATTCGATAAACTGTTCCACTTGAAATGAAATATGATTCAAATGCTCTTGTGAATCGCTGGCTTTATTCACGGCGAAATTGCTCGCATCTTCTCTTATGTTAAAATGAGTTTATCACTTTCGTCGAATAGGAAGCTGAGAGAGCAACTGAGAGAATCGCAAGAATATATAACTCGTCTCCAGGAACAGCTCCAGTGTGAAAATGAGTAAGTTCATGCGAGTACTGCATGCTAGGGTGGCTGATTATTTCTTTATTTAACTTCTTTTTCTCGACCTTCCCCTTTTTTCCATTCGATGTTTCTTTCGCGTAGTCATAATTGTAAGAAGCAAGTGAAGGGATCATAAGCACAAATTGTGTGGATTTTTCTGACCAGGTGGGCTTCATCTGGAGATTAACGGAAAAATAATTGATTATAGGAGTAGACAACCCATTATTTCCCGCTCTTGTTAGACGCAATAAAGGTGAATAATTGGTTGAATCTTGAGACTTTTTCTTAGCTGTTTTTTTTTTCCCTTCGAAGTCATATGTTATCTAAAATTAGTATCTCTTGATGCAACACATCATTATTGTCTATCACTTGTGAAGGCTAATTATCCTTGTTCGCTCTCTTTTGACATTCCTACAGATTGCTTGAAGCTTTTCAAAGGTCACGCTTCGCTCATAACGCAGAGCCTGGGACACAGAAGAATCAGGCAGATCGCGAAGCCATTGAAATGACGAAAGAAATTGAAGCTTTGGAGCGAAAGCTTTTCTTTGAGCAAATCGCTCTGAATCTTACAGAAGATAGATGTGATTTTCTGGATAACAACTACCGGTAATTAAGTAGCTGATAAATAATTATGGACAATGGCCCTATAAAAAAGTCAAATAGTATTAATTCTTTACAGAAGATTTTCTGAGTTCTCGAATAATCACTAGAGTTTATACAGACCTCGGTCAGGGCGCACCTTCTGAAGAGTTTTTTCGGGATCGGCATAGTAAAAAAGGGAGGCAGGGGGGAGGGGAGGGTGGGGAGGGGAAGTAGGAAAGCTAATAATCTCATCAAATGATCTGAGGAAAAAAAATAATTTCAAGCTGTAACGATAATTCAATTTTCTCTTTTTACAGTCTTCTTCACGACAATGAGACAAACCTTCACTGGCAGAAGTCATCCTGTCAAACAAACCTGGAAGCTTTGAAAAAGAAACAGGAGGCTATTCAGTTCAGCCGGTTCAAAGACGAAAATCCGCTAGAGCAGTGGGTCGTTTGCTCGCTTCCTAATCTTTACTTCGGAAGAGTTGAAACCCTATCGTCATGGCATTAGTGTTCTCTTTGTTGAAAAAATGAAAATGAAAACAATGTTGTGCCTTTCTTTTTAAATATTCTAAATGAAAATATTTGTACTAGGTCGTAGGTGAATCTTAATGTACCGTCATCATATGATGTGAGATGAAACATTTTTTATTGAAATACCCTGTAAAATTTAATAAACTTAAGATCATTTTTTTGTTCGAGGTGATATAGTAGCAGCTAATTGTCTGGCCCTATTGAAAGTGAATTAAAATACCTAACTTCGATCATGAAGCTAAAAGTCAAGGTCATCTACTGCAACACAATGATGATTTATAATCATTGCACGAGGCATATGGTATTTCGTCGACTGGTCTGGACTGGACTGGACTAGTAAAACGAGGACTAGTAAAACGAGGACTAGTAAAACGAGGACTAGTAAAACGAGGACTAGTAAAACGCGGACTAGTAAAATGCGGACTAGTAAAACGCGGACTAGTAAAGCGCGGACTAGTAAAGAGCGGACTACTAAAGCGCGGACTAGTAAAACGAGGACTAGTAAAATGAGGACTAGTAAAACGTGGACTAACAAAACGCAGACTAGTAAAACTCGGACTAGTAAAACGCGGACTTAATAACAACAACAACAACAACAAAACAATTTGATACGAAGGCAATCACAAGACTTGATGGCGAGCCAATTTAGTGAGTGACAATCCCTGTTTGACCTTTAAGCTACAATTGGGTTTGACATGCGCCAGATACAAACGTTTTTTTAGTTCAGGCTAACAAAGAAAGAATTTTATACAGCAGCAGTTCAAAATCTTAAAATACACTTTCGTCGTAAATTTCACAGCAGAAACGCAGGAATTCGATGAATAAAAGTCGTACTAAATCTCCTTGTGTCTAGGTACAAAGAGTCTCATTGACTTCAACTTTTCCGTGAAAGAAAACCAATTTACACACGCCATTACAGAAAACAAACAAGCAGACTGACAACTCCAAAACACATATTTGCATTCACTTACAATTTGACTTTCCGTGACATTTTAAAACGAAGCAGAGGTAAATCTTCGAAGATTAATCGTCATTGGAAATAAAAAAAATACTTTCCGTAAGATCTCTAACTGTTTTTATTTTTACGAGAAAATCGTCGCATCATCATTTAACTCGTGTGTGTTTGTCACACCAGTAATGCTGTTTAGCGTATGCTTGGCTACTCTTCAATTGAGAGGTGTCACATCGTGACAGTTACTTATCAAAAAAATGTTTCAAACTTTGCTCGGAAGCCTTTAATTACCTTTACAAATTAAAATGTTTCGGCGGAAGCTTTCTCTTTAATTTGAAGAACCCGAATGATTTAGGGCCACAATTACGAGTTTAATTACGGGAAAATCCTCCTTGAACTTAACAATTTGATAGCGAGTGAGTTATAAAGAAAACAAACGTTACAATGTATATATGAAGTTCATATATTTTGAACTGCGGTATTAGATACGTATGATGCACGATCCTCGCAGTAGAGAGCACTATTTATGCAATAGCGAAAATCAGACCAGAAAAAAAAAAAAATTCGCTATTGCATAAATAGCGCTCTCTACTGCGAGGATCGTGCATCATACGTATTTAATAGAGCAGTACAAAATATATGAACTTCATATATACATTGTATCTGATTTATCATCACGGGTTTATTATAAATCAACTGAACGGCCTGCTCCCAGTTGGCTTGTTAGCTCAATTGGTAGAGCGCTGCACTAGTATCACAGACGTCAGTGGTTCGAATCCCGTACAGGCCTGATTTTTTGCTGGTCTGATTTTCGCTATTGCATAAATAGCGCTCTCTACTGAGAGGATCGTGCATCATACGTATCTAATACCGCAGTTCAAAATATATGAACTTCATATATACATTGTATCTGATTTATCATCACGGGTTTATTACGAGTCAACTTAACGGCCTGCTCCCAGTTGGCTTGTTAGCTCAATTGGTAGAGCGCTGCACTAATATCGTAGAGGTCAGTGGTTCGAATCCCGTACAAGCCTGAATTTTTTCTGGTCTGATTTTCGCTATTGCATAAATAGCGCTCTCTACTGCGAGGATCGTGCATCACACGTAAAACAAACGTTATTCAGATTAAAGAGATAGCGTTCGCCGAGACATTTTTATTTGTAAAGGTAGTTAAAAGGCTTCCGAACAAATTTTCAAACATTTTTTGAAAAGTAACTGTCATGATGTGACACCTGTCAGTTGAAGAGGAAAGAAGCATACGCTTGTAAAGATACGGCAGTACTGGTGTGACAAACATACACGAATTAAATGATCATGCGACGATTTTCTCGTAAAGAGAAAACAGAGATCTTACGGAAAGTATTTTTTATTTCCAACGACGATTAATCTTCGAAGATTTACCTCTGTTCCGTTTTAAAATGTCACGGAAAGTCAAATTGTAAATGAATGCAAATATGTGTTTTGGAGTTGTCAGTCTGCTTGTTTGTTTTCTGTAATGCCGTGTGTAAATTGGTTTTTCTTCCACCGAAAAGCTGAAGTCAATGAGACTCTTTCTACCTAGATAGAAGGAGATTTAATGCGACTTTTATTCATCGAATTCCTGCGATTCTGCCGTGAAATTTACGACGAAAGTGTACTTTAAGACTTTGAACTGCTGCTGATTAAAATTCTTTCTTTGTTAGCCTAACTTATAAAATCGTTTGTATCTGGCGCATGTCAAACCCATTTGTAGCTTAAAGGTCAAAAAGGGATTGTCACTCACTAAATTGGCTTTCCATT
This sequence comes from Stylophora pistillata, assembly GCF_964205215.1. NCBI lineage: Eukaryota > Metazoa > Cnidaria > Anthozoa > Scleractinia > Pocilloporidae > Stylophora > Stylophora pistillata. The sequence goes on along the minus strand of NC_142522.1, from coordinate 12,295,243 downwards.
GAGTCTTGTGATCGCCTTCGTATGAAATTGTTTTGTTGTTGTTGTTGTTGTTAAGTCCGCGAATTACTAGTCTGCGTTTTACTAGTCCGCGATTTACTAGTCCGCGATTTACTAGTCCGCGTTTTACTAGTCCGCGTCTTAATAGTCCGCGTTTTGCTAGTCCTCGTTTTACTAGTCCTCGTTTTACTAGTCCTCGTTTTACTAGTCCTCGTTTTACTAGTCTGCATTTTACTAGTCCGCGTTTTACTAGTCAGCGTTTTACTAGTCCTCATTTTACTAGTCCGCGTTTTACTAGTCCGCGTTTTACTAGTCCGCGTTTTACTAGTCCTCGTTTTACTAGTCCTCGTTTTACTAGTCCTCGTTTTACTAGTCCGCGTTTCACTAGTCCGCGTCTTCATAGTCCTCGTTTTACTAGTCCTCGTTTTACTAGTCCGCGTTTCACTAGTCCGCGTCTTAATAGTCCGCGTTTTACTAATCCTCGTTTCACTAGTCCGCGTCTTAATAGTCCTCGTTTTACTAGTCCGCGTTTTACTAGTCCTCGTTTTACTAGTCCTCATTTTACTAGTCCTCGTTTTACTAGTCCTCGTTTTACTAGTCCGCGTTTTACTAGTGCTCATTTTACTAGTCCGCGTTTTACTAGTCCGCGTTTTACTAGTCCGCGTTTTACTAGTCCTCGTTTTACTAGTCCTCGTTTTACTAGTCCGCGTTTTACTAGTCCGCGTTTTACTAGTCAGCGTTTTACTAGTCCGCGTTTTACTAGTCCTCATTTTACTAGTCCTCGTTTTACTAGTCCTCGTTTTACTAGTCCTCATTTTACTAGTCCGCGTTTTACTAGTCCTCGTTTTACTAGTCCGCGTTTTACTAGTCCGCGTTTTACTAGTCTGCGTTTTACTAGTCCTCATTTTACTAGTCCTCGTTTTACTAGTCCGCGTTTTACTAGTCCTCGTTTTATTAGTCCTCGTTTTACTAGTCAGCGTTTTACTAGTCCGCGTTTTACTAGTCCTCGTTTTACTAGTCAGCGTTTTACTAGTCCGCGTCTTACTAGTCAGCGCTTTAATAGTCCCCGTTTTACTAGTCCGCGTTTTAGTAGTCCGCGTTTTACTAGTCCGCGTTTTACTAGTCCTCGTTTTACTAGTCCTCGTTTTACTAGTCAGCGTTTTACTAGTCCGCGTTTTACTAGTCCGCGTTTTACTAGTCCGTGTTTTACTAGTCCACGTTTTGCTAGTCTGCGTTTTACTAGTCCGCGTTTTACTAGTCCGCGTTTTACTAGTCCGCGTCTTACTAGTCCGCGTTTTACTAGTCCACGTTTTACTAGTCCCCGTTTTACCAGTCCGCGCTTTACTAGCCCACGTTTTACTAGTCTAGTCCAGTCCAGTCCAGTCCATTCCTCGAAATACCATATGCCATTGCACAATTCTTCCCCATCAGTCAAGGTTCGTAGCTTAACTTCCTATAAAAACGTCAAAACGACCGAGACTCAAGTGATTCACGCCTGATAAAAACCATTGTGTTATAAACTCTGTGGAAGATTTTCAAATATTCATGGTTAAAGTATTTTCTTTTTAGTAGAACGTTTTAATTTCGGCTCTATAGCGAGATCTTAATTCAAAACAGAAGGAGGTAAATTGTTCCACATTGGCTCCTTTCTTGAGGGGATAATGTTTGTTATCGCTCAAACAATTGCCACTTGACACTTGACTCGCAGCATGTAAGCTGGTTGAACCGCCATTTTTACTACTGTAAGTTCCAACTTGTGCGCCTATCAATTTCCTAAAGACGTTGCCTCCCTTACAAATTCCTCAAACAGGTGTGCTGGGATATAGTCAATTACTAGGAGTAAACAGCGGTGATTTTTTTTAATACAGTGTTTTCACAGACCTTTCATTTCCCTGGAGAGAAGTTTCCCCATGTCAGTTTGCATCACGAACTCTGTAATGTATAGGAAAATTTGAGATACCCAAGGGCACAAAGATTTATTGCACGCAGAAGTCACTTTTGCCAACGCAAAAACGAATTTTTAACGTTATGCGCGGTTGTTCGCGTCGGTCTTTAAACAATAGAGGGAAAAACTTGCTGCTTTTATTTTGATAACTCTATAAGTATCTGAATACATTTTCGCATCATTTTGGTGAGGTACTTGTTTATACTTGTCAGTAGTCCTGAACATCATTACGCCCTTCTTTCTGGGATCTGTCATGGATATTGACCACGGTTATGGAAATTACAAAAGCTTTTTCTCGAAGCTCTGTTGTTAGTGGTGTTGTGCTACTGAAGATGTGTAAACTTAAACAACAGCGTTAACGCCCGTCTTTCCGTGTAACAATAAGTAGGCTCCAAACAAGTTTTGATTTATGTACAACGATAAATGTCTTTGGAAAAGACTTATTTCTGATGTGGTGTCTATTATTGACCTACAGATCTGCTGGTATAGTTAAAGTGAGTTATCATCTATCAGAACTATATAGAAAATAGAACACTGATGAACTGCAAGTGTTGGTGTTGTTTAACTGCTGACCCTATCAAAACCTGTTTCACTGCTGACCCCATCAAAACCTGTTTCACTGGTTAGACTCAAGAGGCTCCTGCGATTTCATTGCCATTTGTCATGGCCTGCAGTGAAGGCGTCTTATTAGGGTGCGCTAACGTTAAGGAGCGCGCGATCGTTTATTTTACCGGCCACTTTCCATTTGGAGTTAGAGTCGACGGTAGGGGGAGAGAGCGGGAAGGAGCGAAACATTCACCCCCTTCCTTATTTTTCACTGTCACTCATCCCCTTAGTAAAAAATTTCTTCCTCTCCCCAGCCTTCCACCTCCATTAAAATGAAATATAACGTACATAATTTGCGCTTAGAAAATACTGATCACTAGGTCGCAAAAATTACGCCTGTCCTGCAGGCGACTTTTGTCACTGTAGGTACCTGCGCTCGGGATTGAGGCAATACTGTGAAAAAATACTACCAATCCTTTTTTTTTTTTTGCGCTGAAAAAATGCGCTCAAAAACAGTCTTTTTAAGCCTCCAGCTAAAGGCGACTCCGCTCTGTTACTAAGCGTTACTATCTCTTAAAAGATAAAGTACATTTACAACTACTGATCTCCGACAGTGACTTCCTAATCTCGGCGTTAAAAAAACCGTATATGAATGGATTCAGAGCGCTGTTGCAGTATAAAAGGATTATCGAGGAGTGTCTGATAAGACCAGGAACAGCTGAGATTGAATCTATCATAAGAATCACGATAAATGGTGTCCAGGAAATCAGAAAAGTACAGGTGACAATAAGAAATGTTTTGAATATTTTGATCTCCCGTTTCAGTCGTGTTCTTTGACTACTTTTCTTAGGTGCCACCTCTTGACTCGGCAAGTTCACTATAAACGTCGAAACAGGAGCCAGCGATGTCTGTTGCACGTGGATTCTGGTCATCTGAGCATGCGCAATTAGGAACACTTTCCCATTCACAAACACGAGAAAAAATACCGGTATTATATAAGCTATTACCAGTACAAAAACAGAGTATTCATATTGCAAACCCCAAATCGAACAGTTGACGCCGTTTTCCTTGGAAGCATGTGTGCCGTATGTGACGAATCCGGCCAATAGCAGGGCGCATAACCAGGATACTCCGATGATTTGCTTGACTCTGCACTCATTCATACGTGACAGATAAGTTAGCGGTGATGTCACAGCCAAGTATCTGTCTCCGCTGACCACGCACAAGTTGTATATGGAGGCGGTGCACAGAATAAAGTTCAGGAATAGATATAGGTCGCAAGTAAAATGGCCAAAAGTCCATCGACCTGGAGATCAAGTAAACTGAAGTAAACAGAAAAACAAAGTTTTGCTCCCTAACTATTTTATATTTAGATAAATAAATGAAACTATTTGCAGTCTAACCAGCTATTGCTTGTCTCTAACTCATCTACATCCTCCTCCACCTCAAATTTCCGATGATGGCTCAATCATGATTAGGCTCGCAAGTGATTAGAGGTCAAGTGTCGAATCCGTTAGACAACAGCTCGTTTTCACGAATTCTACTTTTCTGAAAAAAAAAAAATTGCACCACCGATGTGAGAGGATTGTCTGACCAGTAAAATTTTCTTTGTAATTAGCAAAATGATTTCGACCGGCTCGATTTTTTACTTATAGAGACTTTGGCTGCAGTCAAACGAAAAATCGATTTATTGATTTATCATCATCATCGTTTTCTTATCTTCGCAATGGTGACCTTTCATCCTACACTAATGCTGGGCCCACAATTTTTCAGGAGGGAGAGAAACACTTTTTTGGACAGCCCAGCTTTCTTTAAAATTGAAAATTTTGTTTCGAGGAAAGGCGGAAGGACGCCGGTGGCCGATTTGCATCATCAACTAAGTTATCTTGTAATACCCCCTACCGACGCAACACCACGAACTCAATATGGCGCGCCGAAGCGGACAAAAATACTCGTGTATGGATACACAAGGCTTGCTTTGTAAAATATACGACTTGTTGCGAAAATATAAAACTTGTTTTGTAAAATATACGTCTTGTTGCGGAAATATAAACTAGTTTTGTAAAATACAAGAGTGATGCGGAAATATAAGACTTGTTTTGTAAAATATACCACTCGATGCGAAAATATAAGACTTGTTTTGTATAATATAAGACTTGTTGCAGATAAGACGTGTTCGCGGTGAAAAATAATACTTTAAGGGCGCCCACTGTCTGTGGTCAGCTGCTTTGCAGCAGGGCGCGTGCTGATTTCTATTTAACAATTGGTTCGTGCTTTAGCGTACACTATCGAGTTATGGAGCACGCGGGAAGTTTGGAGAGCACTAAAGAAGCGTAAGAGTTGCCCGAGGCGATAGCCGAGGGCAACTCTAGCTTCTTGAGAAAAGGACACTCGGCATCAGCGCCGTCACGATTCGCTTCAACTGATATTGTTGTCCGTTTTTCGCGTCGGATTTGATGCAAAATTCCACCGGCTATGTTCTAAAACAATTGGTTCATGCTTTCAGCTTTGCACTATCGAGTTATGGAGCACGTGGGAAGTTTGGAGAGCACGAAAGAAGCGTAAGAGGTGCACCGGGAAGTTTGGAGAGCACGAAAGAAGCGTAAGAGGAGCCTCGGGCACCTCTTACGCTTCTTTCGTGCTCTCCAAACTTCCCACGTGCTCCATAACTCGATAGTGCAAAGCTGAAAGCATGAACCAATTGTTTTAGAACATAGCCGGTGGAATTTTGCATCAAATCCGACGCGAAAAACGGACAACAATATCAGTTGAAGCGAATCGTGACGGCGCTGATGCCGAGTGTCCTTTTCCTTTGTTTTTCTCTTTTTCTGCCTCGTTTAAGAACTCTAGCCCAAGGGAAAAGGTCGAAACATTGTCTTCGTTTGCGAACTAGTAGGCCGAGTTTCTGTTTGTATCCATTATTGTCGCGAAATATATTATTTTTCTCTACGCTAACAATGGCCGCTCGCGCGAAAAAAAAAATTTCTGGCGAAGTCGGATTTGCTGACGTTATCAGCGTGCACTATCGGGATTTTGAGCACGCTTACATATAATGAATTTTATTGCGCGACTCAGCTAGCTATGTTCTAATGGTAGTTGTCTGCTTGCAATGACGAGTGCGATGATAAGTTGAACAGAGTTATTCCTCAGTTTTTCAGCTGCTTTTTTTATCTGCCACATACAAGTTTCGTCTAAAGTCCTCGCAAATTTATTTTCCAAGTTCTAACACTCAAAAAAAAAGCTCCTAACTCATCCGCCGTCTTTTTTTAGGCGTGAGGAGCGGTGGGCTGTGTTCCACTTACCGCTGAACACTCAAATCGCTGGCGCTGTTAAAGTATTTATATTTCTACAAAATCGTATATTTTACAAAACAAGTGTTATATTTTCGCAACAAATCGTATATTTTACCAAGCAAGTTTATATTTCCGCAACAAGTCGTATATTTTACAAAACAAGTCATATATCCATACACAAGTATTTTTGTCTGCTTCGGCGCGCCATAACCTCACCCTCTTTATCTTAAATTTGAATGGTCTATTCTTTACTAAGTAAATTATTTACCAGTACTCTGATAGGTAATGTGGTAGCTCAAACTGATCGGCAAAACCAGCAAACCCGTGAGGAAATCAGAAAACGACATGCTCGCCACAAAATACAATGACGGGATCTGCATACGCCGACAAACCCAAACCAGCCGACATACCACAAGGTTACCAACTGTGGCAAGGCATATGAGAACAACGAGGAAACTTGCAATGGCGATAGGCATTGGACCCCAATGTGATTGTAGCGCAAATTCATCCTTCACGATTGTCTTGCTGGAGTTTTTATCACTTACGTGATTCTGAAGTTGTCGCGGGTCATCCATGGTTTTATCTGTAATGAAAATTTGAACAGCAAAGAAGTGAGTTTGAGATGATAGAATCGGAAATTAAAAGGCGAACATCGAAGAAGAAAATTTTGAGACGGTCGTGAAGCGTGAACACCTGTAAGTCAATGGAAAGTCTTTACTGAGGATCATCTGCCTAATCTTGTTCTCAAAGTGCTGCGTAGGTGTCGATGAGTTATGTATTCCCTAAAACATGTTTAAATAGCTACAACAAATAAGCCCATATAAGTCCCTTCGTTTGGTCGTCACCTTGGCCGAAGCGTGAAATCGAAACAGCTCGACGCAAACATATATAATTGCAAATCAGTTTTCGAAAGTGCTAATGAAATTTTGTTTCGAATCCCTTGTTAAGAACTCACCCAGAGTCGAAAATAAAAGGAAGCTTTGGACAACGATGTCAATCGAACATGAAATGCTTCAAAATCTCTTAAATCTGTTTCGAAACGGAACCAATTATCGATATGTAATCTTCAAAAAACATTCTGTGAAGTGAACTTTTAGCGTGAAAGTCCCAAGAAGCGTTATATTTATCGTTTCGCTCGACACAAATGTTTGAATATGCACTTAGGCCAGAGGAATTTAACCTTTCGCACTCAAGAAACCTCTCCACACTCGTGAGGACTTCAATGTTGGAAAAATGCGCTAAAATAGAACATTTGGAGACAACACATCATTTTCTAAAAGCAAAATATACCAAGAGCGAAGCTAGGTCATTTTTGAATTGAAGGAAACTCAGTGTTGCGCATAGATTCTCCTACAAAGACAAGATTTAGCATTCTTTCCTGCAATAGTTTTATAAATCGAATAGTTTCTGGGAACCCTATTGGGGGATCGAAAATTCAATGAGACATTAAAAAGGAGGGAAGATCCTTGATATAAAACTCTCTTGGACCAACGCTCTAATTGGTAATTTACAGCAAAAGCTATGCCATTATTCAAGTAAATAATCAACTTCTATTCAACAACTAAAAGAGGTTTTTTTCTTTGCAAATGGACTTTATATGAGTTCTTCCTCTCTGGATACAGGATATCAAAGTCAAGTGTTGGGATGGTTATGCAACAAATATTGTTGTTATGTAATAACATACGGCACGCGGCAGGGCTTGTCAAAGGATCGATGGATTCCTGTGTACAAAGCCCCGCTCAAAATTTTACTGTTAAATCTAGCATCCTTACTATACAATAACTACTTACTCTGTAGAGAAATTTACACTATTCCTAATAAATTGAAAACAGCGTTGTCTTTTCGAAAAAGGTTCCTGTTCACAGTGAAAAACGAATTAATTACCTTTGTTCGCACGACGCTGATAAATTTAAAATCACAACAATATTACCACTGTCACCTACATAATTTGAGAAGTAATATCAGGGCCGTTTCCTATGGCTCCTTTTTTGAACTGGAGGGTTGTGTACGGTGTGTTCTATAGCGTACGGAGCATTCGTTTTCTCACCGTGACCCACCTCTTGCCTTTTTCCAGCCCGCTTTTGTTTCCTTCAACGAATGCCAGTCTTAGTCTTATATCCTTATATCAGTCTCACCCTTACTGAGCTCAAAAGCATTACTTGGATCAGACAAGTTTGTAATGAAATAGCAGATAAATCAATTATTGATCGCGAAGATTTGGTTTAGAATTGTGTGCGTCTTCATTTTGTTACATTTCGAATTGTTTGATTGTTGATCAGTCGACGAGTTCAGATAAGTCAAACCGCTCTTCACTTTTCAGCCTATTCTTTATTTAAGGGAAGAGGGCTCAAATGTATAGATATTGAGTTTCTACAGCTCAAATCTCCTGTGATGAGAATGGCGCACTCAACAAGCTCTATTAAATGGCGTGTTGCAGAATTTTCGAGCAGAATCTTCTAACACGCCGGATTCTAAATTTCCTTTTCCCCTTCTGTTTAAACCACATCTTTTTACCTTTATTAGACATTTTCATCGCTCCTCAGGTGCTTACCTAAACAAATCATATCTTCAAATTCACAAGTCGAAAGAGTCATGATATAACATGGTTACGATAAAAATCTTTCGCAGATCATGTAAGCAACTCTTCACACTCAGAGCAAGTACAATCATACTGAAAGCGTGATATAAGTAGCGCATACATCACAGAGGCGTCATGGCGTTCTTTTAATGTCAAAGGCAATGTCGTAAATGTACCTTCTAGGGCTCTCTCTTTTATTGCTTGTTATGCCAAAAAAATTTCCCCTTACTATCAGACTAGAGTGGTGTTATTAATTAATTTCTTAACTTTAATTCCTTCCTGACATAGCTGAGCTTCGTTTCACTGCGCATTTCACCATGGGAAATGTACGGTGGACACGAAGCAAAGGTGTTTACGAGCCTCTAATTAGAAAAATTTTCATACCTCCCTGAAAGCTAGCACCTTTGGTGGTAATAGTAATGCCTTTTCATTAGGACCACGAGGGCACAATCGATCATAATATTTCCTCTTCATGCGCACGGCTGCAACAAAGCCTACGCAGTCGATGTTGTGTGAAAATCATGATTAATTATTAAAATTAAAATCACTGACAAAAAAGGCCTTTTCGTCTTTGATTTAGTAGGGTTTTTAAAACAACAAAAGTGCTGTTCTTGGATAAAAAACAGCCATCAACTGGAGATAGAATCAAATTCACATTCGCACATGCACAGAAACATGAAATTAGTTTGTCTAAAACTAGATAGAACATTGTTTTTTTTCTTAACAACCCCATTATCTCTATGCTTTAAGGTGCGGAAGAGATTTTAAAAATCTAAGGGAAATTATTCACTCTATCTCATTAAGCCAGTAGAGATTTTAAACCAAAACTAAGAAAACAGATTTAATTCAATGAAGGTGCTAAAAAGGAAATGAATTTTAGTGTTCAAAAGCCCGGCGAAGAACGAGAGAAATTATTCACATTTGAAAGTATAAAAAAGTCAACTGGATATTTGAAGTTCAAAAGTACAAACGCTTGTTTCAATGAGCATATTTATTTCATTTTGTTTGACAGTCGTCTCAATATTTTTAATCAACAACACCTTGCTGCATTTTGTCGCGGTGAACAAAGCCGCGTAGAAATTCTGATCGGAAAGTTCACCAGCAGTAAATAAAATCACCGTTTACAGTAGAGTGTTTAACAATATATATACCTGGATGCCGCAGAAACAAGCAAAGAGCAACGTTAGTATACACGTTTTGCAATTCATGGACCGATAAAGCGGCAGATTATCTAGTTTCTAACTTTTTTCTTTCCCCCGCTAAAGAATCTACAAATTCGCATGTTAAGATCTCCTTGCCTTCGTCATGTTCAATCGATGGAGTATTTGAACGTGACAAGTAAATATATGGTGTGGATCACTTTCAACACAACTAATAAAGGACAAATTCAAAGCCTGTAAATTATGAATGATATTTTGCACAAAAGGAGATCTGGTCGGGGATTCTTACTATGCTGAACTAGAGATTACTGCCAGTCTACAATTGAATTACGGACTTTTTCCCTTTACGAGCTAGATTTCAAGTATCGCAAGTTAATTTTGGAGCATGATTAGGAGAAAATATGACATCGGCTTGAATCAAGTTACACCTAAATAATTTTTCATCCCTTTTGGCTTTCTAAACTGATTTTGATATCTCGAGAAGATATATATTGGATTATCGGTCAGCTTGGAGACGTAATGAGGAAATGAGTAGGTTTTTTTTCCCTTTTAATTTTAATCTCGATAGAAAAACAAAACAATCGAACTCGTTTGCCTAAATGCATTAGAGAAAATCGTAAGTTCTTTAAAGTGGACTGAAAACAAGATAAAAGAACTAAATGTTTTCAAGAACAGGTGCAAACAGAATAGAACACTTAATAACAGAAATTACTTTGAAAACAACGTAGATTTTTTTTTTCATTTTAGTGCAGAGCAATAAACCCAAAGCAATTTTAAAATTCAAAAGAATCTTAATGGACTTGTTGAAAGGGTTCTCGACTTTGTACCGAGTGTGGTCATAAAAATAACCTCTAACGAGCATGAATTGCATACATCCTCTTCGCCTGTCGAATCAAATCAAATATCCTTTCCACCAAAAACTATTTTGTCTCTCGAAAATGACCGGAAAAGAGGAAAAATCCAACTGGTCTGAATTACACTTAAGTGTAACGATCTTTGATTACGCCAAGATATCTATATGGGTTGCAAATTATGTTCCAAAGAACCATGTATGCGCGCAAGAACTTACAAAATGAAAACATGAATAGAAACAGCGTGTGGAATATTCTTGACCGATGTAATTCATATTTTAGTAGCTAGATATTCTCACGGTTTCTCTTCTAAATTTCGCTCTCTTTCCCGGCTTATAAATACCACAGCCTGACACTGAAATACTTCCTCAAAACGTTCCGAGTCCACTTCAACGAGACATTAAAAAAAGTTCTAGGAATGTCTTTTTTTGGTGTCTAAACAAAATGGGGTTAAGATCGGCCAGACCGCTATTTGTGTACTCAGCATGGGTATCCTTCAAGCTAGTGACATCCAAATTGATTTTACCTTCTAGAGGATAATAGTAAAATTTACCACTGAGTTGAAACAATTTATTTTCAACGTGGGATGAATTTAATACTCAAAGACGGTACAAGGCTTGGCCGCATATCTTGGATCTTCTGCCCAGTGAGGACATGCTTTTAACCGTATTACAACTACTTCGTACCGTATAGAAAAACGGGCAGTCGAGTTCAATAAAATTTGTCACTTGAACAATGATCAATCCCAAAGAGTTGAATTGAACAAATGGCGTATTCTCTGAAAAACTTACCGGTACTGATTCGAATGTTTGCGACTCCACAGTAAACAATTCAAATATATCTTGACTCCGTGTACGGTTAGAAAATTGACAAATGTTTTCCAAAGTGTGCTGAGTCAGATAATATAATAGGTTTTTTTTAGCCTAAAAACCTCGTGATACGCCATTTACGGAATGAACCGGAAATGAATGATTACCACCAAAAATACAACAATGTGGCTTTTAAATTAATTGTGATAAATTACTTCAACACCGTCACTGACTGTCGACGACTTTGCATCTAAAACAAAAGACTATCGGCTCCAATACAAGGCAAGAGTCAAAGGCCATGGAAAATGTAAAAAATTAAAGTTTGGGCTTAAGTCTGAGTCGAAAAACTTCTCTAGTATGTATGAAAATAGTAAAACAGAGACAAACGCGAGATAAACCAAAACGAAATGTGATTACTAGAAAGTTCACCCACCGTGTGTATTGTAAAATATCATATCGTACTCAAGACAAGCAAACAAAACAAAAATGTATATTCATATACGAGAATTCAAAATCATTGCTTTTCAATATCTTCTCTTTATGCACATTTCGCGCGAAAGGTTTTTTCTCTGATTTGTTCCACCAGGTTTTCGTATCGATAGAGATTTGATCCACTGAGAGCGAATATTTGTTGCGCACCCACTTGTAATATGCCATCATGTTTGTGGAAGCCAATGGGAAACAAATAGCAATAATGTTCCCAGACCTTAATGAATGATGAAAAGCTAAAGAGAAATTTATTAAATTCTATTCATAGCCTAATCTGGTGCTAGAACAAGTTCTTATTCCACTTAGATATGTCTAGAGATGCACGCAATGGTGAAAATTGTGAACCGGAGGAAATTTCTTCCGACGTCAAAATAGAGGTTGAAAGTTCCATCAAAGAACCAACCAGAATAGCGAGTTCAACGAAAACGGCGAATTTAACAAAAATGATGAAATTGACCAAATTTCACCAGTTACAGATTTCAGGTAAACAGTTAGAATAACATTCGTCACACTCGTCAAGTTGGCCAAAATCGTTGCTCTGTCAACATAGCAGACCTTCATGAACTGAGTCAATTTGCCTAGTCTGGCAGTTTGATTACTTCTATCACTAAAACATTTACCCCACGCCTCGTTTAGAGGGCAATTATCTCGAGTCTTTTCCGCTCTCTTGTTGTTTTCAAGTGAGTTTTCCTTCGATCGTAATGCTCCAATAGTTCGCATCACGAAAGCAAAGCGAGAGAAGAAAAAGAATCCATGTCAGTAGCTTGTACAAGTCAAGTTCACCTAACAAATTGTTGGCCTTTCACTCTGAAATGCACCTTTTCTAAGGAAAGTTACCGTTATTTTTCCAGCAAAAAGATTCATTTTTTTCTGCTTTGGCGCGTGTCTTTAACCTTTTCGCAAGCAGTAAGTTCTTTGCTGAACTTTTGATTATTCGAAATGCCTTTACTGTCGTTACTTTTTATGTCATAAGTATTGTTGAGAAGAACCAGGCAAAACTGAACTACCTACAAAGAAATTGACACAATCGATAAAGCAGTTGGACACATATCTCATAGATACAGGCATACACTAACAATTCTTAGAACCTATTTACCTAGTAAAACATCAGCTGTTTATAAACCTTTAAAGAAACACTTTTACCACCGTAAATTTCATAACTGATGCATCGCAAGGAAGGTTTCATACCTATGTGCAAAAAGCCAAGGGCTGCATTCTGCAAAACTAATGCTACCATTCTGCACTGAGTTGCCTGATTTAGAAGCTATGTGCTGCAAACCCGGTTGTGCACACGTGGCATTAACAGCGGTGATCTCTTTAATCTAAGGCACGTATGGAATACATGTGCAGCTGGTGTATGCATTGAAACTCTTGGCCAGCTGAAAAAAAAAAAAAAAAATCTAAGGCACCGTCTCCTCTTCTCCCCTTCCCGACACAGTTTTTAGCCACATTAAATACAATTCAGAGGTTTTACAAGATTCTTAAATAACCACCTCAAATAACATCATCTTTTATAAGGAGAAGGATGAGACTTAACCGGTTGGTGAAAAAGTTACGTAGCAGGGTTCCGAAAGGCAGCAGGCCACAAAATGAACTATAAACAACTCTTTTCAATGGCCCTTTCTGCATTATACAAAGCCTGATACGTTAGACGCCTTCCTTTATGGCTTTTCTTGAAGGAATTTCTCTTAGTCACTTCCAAAGTGCTCAATAAGAGGGCGAAGGTGTGAGGCTACGTTTAATAACCAGCTCTTCTTCTTAGAGTTCCCACATAAATCCACAACGAAAACACCCCCTGGGGGTAGGGATGAATGTGCACAGCTAAAGCGAATTCTACATCTGGGTCCTCTAATGAGTGCACGCCAGTGCTGAACACCGCCTCCGATACTGGAGGCATGTCGGTGAAGGACATGTTGATGGGAAAACCAGACAACTGAAAGGGATCAAAACATTGGAGTCAATACAGTGATACTAATAAACGCCGTGTGGCAGATGGTGAACTAAGCTTGACACACAGACAATATTGGTAGAGTACTGGTCATGGTTCCCTGTGCCTGTTAAGCGTTTCTTATAATTTGGTCATGATAGCTTGATATTATTGGAAGACAGCTGATAAACTTATCAATTCTCATCACCTTAATGCTGGATAATATATTCAAATAGTGTGGAGAAGTTACAAGTCAATCACCACTGGGAGGTAAAGGGTTAAGGCTGAGGAAAAATAATTGATATCTATCGATATTTGCTCTTACGAGAATGATGACGAATCACACTTGATTTGATCGCCAAAAAAGAAAAAACAACAGCTAAGGTACCTTATTAATAGCAACAGAAGTAGTAATAACAACAATATAACTAATGATAATATAAAGGACGAAGAAAATGATCACGATCATGACAATGCTAATGATATATGACAATATGATATAAGTACATGTACCTAGTTCACATTACATATAAAAGGCAAAATAGCTATGGGCTGCCTCTCGATGATTCTAGTGAAGGTGAAGTGCCTTATCTAAACATAATTAATATTCTAGTTTTCAACTCTGCTTTTACGATACCTAACCCCACGCACCTTGTAAGAGGCGAGAATTTGGTCCAGCTCAGCCGCATGATTTACATTAGCAGCGTTACTGACACTCTGTTCCATGCTGAACACAAAAAAACCAAACAACACTGTTCAAAATAATTAATAATCATTCACCGAAGTGGATGTGAAAAGTGGTGGATATTTACCGAGTCGTGTAGCAACGAGGCAAATATCCACCATTTTCAATGACACCGAGGTGGTTATACCACAGAAAAAACCAAACCATTGCAGAAATTAAAAGTGGTCGGGACTTAACCTACGCGGTTTTTACTTTGAAAAGATTGATGAAATACCGTAGTTTCTCAGTCCTGTTTCGAAAACATGATATCTTCAACGCGTGGAGTGAACGCGCCATTTTATACATTCACAAGTGAATAAAACTGAAAGTGTCATGGCGGTTTTTTCCCCGCTCACTGGGGAGAAATACTATCAACATTCGAAGATAAAATTCGTATCCACACGCGGCCATGTTATAAATGAACATGGCCGCGGGTGAATTATTTTAACGAATTTTTTCTAAAAATAATCAATGGTAAGGATAAAGAAATTGAAAGTCTATGCAGTCAGTCTTTCTGAGGAGCAAAGCATACTTCCAAAGTAGAAAGTATTTTTTCACTTCAGGTTAGTTGGTCTAGGCGCTATTTTGCTACAATATCAGCAACAGGGCGAGCGCAAGCCCATGGCTTGTATAAGTCGATCGCAAATTGAGCGCGAAGCTCTGGGATGTGTATAGACGGTCGAACGCGTGCATAACTATTTATTTGGTGTATAGTTCACGCTCTTGACGGACAACAAACCTCTTTACAGCACGTTCGATCCTCATGCAAGCAAAAGTTTGCCACCGCGAATCCAACGTCTTACTTGGAGATTGCACCAGTATAGTTTCCAAATTCAACACGTTTCGGGCAATAAGAACACGGCCAATGCGCTGTCACGATTACCTATTACCAACGCCGGCAACTCCGATACCGGTGATGTATGTGAAAATTACATAAGGTTCGTTTGTGACGCGTGATCTGGAAGCTATCACTCTCGATGACATAAGACATGAGACCGACAAAGATGTCTGGTTGTCAAACTTACGCCGGATGATCCAAAGCGGGAAATGGTCACGCGACCAAGAGCTAAAACCTTTTCTAAAACTAAATGATGTCTTCGAAAGTATAATTCTCGGGGGAAATCGAATTGTTATCCCGCAATCGTTGAGAAAGAGAGTTTTATGGTTGGCGCACGAAACTCATCAGGGAATAGTTAAAACCAAACAATTTCTTCGATGTAGATTTTGTTGGCCCGGGATGAATGAAGCAGCAGAAACGATGATTACGAATTGTCACGCTTGTGTCCAAAATCAGTCGTTGAATAACCGCTTCAGCCTGTAAAGCTATCCCGTGGTCCTTGGATCAAGGGAGCTGTTGACATCGTCGGTCCGATGGATGGTAAATACACTCTAACTTAGTGGGTCGCACATGGCAAAGTTTGGTGTGAATGTGGTCACTTTGGTGTAAAAATCTGTCATCGGGGCACATTGCCTAATGCGATCCTAACTTTTTCAGTTCGCAAAAACTTAGAAAACCGGCCAAAACATCAAAGACGCCGTAGTGCTTGGGTGGGGCAGGTAGATTTCGGAAAACTCGGGCTAAACAATAGCTATCACAGCGGTAACTGTCATCGCTTGTCAGTAAACAGCAAACGACTCGACTGGTCGCGGAACTGACCAGGCATATGGCGCACGAAGTAATCTTCGCTGACGTCGATTTCTCGCTCTCATCATAGCGGCAGTCAAAACAGTTAAACAGTCGTTAACCCATCTTTCATAGATCATACGAAAGACAAAAAAGTGCTCGTGATTTAACTGAATAAGAAGAATAAGCATCACCGTGATCGTTATTGACAATGCTTCAACGGGACGCATTTTTTTTAACGTTTGTTTTCCTTTTTCAGCTCACAACTCTCTCCCCATAGCACGTCGATAAACGTGTGTCTAGGTTATCAAAGTGTCATCACTGACATTTTTTTCACCTAGTGCGACCCTGATAGTTGAAACCAAAAGTTTGCTTTCCGGTAGCGGTTTCAAATTTTCTGTGGTTTTTTTTGGCGGCAAAGTTGAAAACTTTGCCCAAGTGCGACCCATACGAGTTTGACTAATGGTCGTGGGTCGTGGGTTGTGGGTACAAGTCGTGGGTCGTGGGTGTGGGTGTGGGTGTGGATGTGGGTGTGGGTAAAAGTCGTGGGTGTGGTTAATACTTAATAATAAAAATAACCATTTAAAATATTAAACATAATAATACACAAATTTTATACAACCCTGTCATTCATTAATTTAACTGTTCTTTCTTCTAGTTATTTTATTTTGATTATTCAATTAACCCTACTTTACGTCTATTTTTATCTGTTATCTCACTGTCAATGAAATCATAGTTTCAGTTTCGCGACGAAAAGAGAGATAAATCTTGTAATTACATTAAATTAGTTTCACAACACAATAATTCCGGATCTGTCACCAGCGCGATCGCCGACGAGCGTCCATTGGTTGGCTACTCTGAGATTTGATTTTTCCCTTTTTCTGCTTTCTAGGGTAGTTGTCAAGGGAAATCCACAAGACATTCTTTTGTTCTCTTGCGGTTTTCAAGCCCCAGACGATAAAACTTTCCCGAGGTAATTTACTTTAGGAAAAATCGGTCACACTTGCAAATTTGAGTTTCCCTAGGGAAACTGTCAACAATTCAAGTTTCCCTACGACAAAACCCTGTAGTGTGACCACAGCTAATATCGCGTTTACGATCCTCCACTGTCGAGTTACCAGTCTGGCAGAGGTTATGCGTGTGCCTTTTGAGTCAGTCGACTTGTGCACAATCATTTCTGTATACACTGTGTAATTACCAGATTTATCTATCATTCTTTTGTCATTGATGTTCTCAGACGAGATCTCGGAATTTCTGTTCCTTGGCCCCTGACTTTAGCCGCAAATATAGAATTCACGAGCGCTGTCGCAATTTTAACGTTATAGTACTTCTACTATATGAAATCATTTTGGTACAATCGTACAAAGCAACTCGGGTGTCTCGTTAACACAGACCTCGAAAACGCAGAACGCAGACCGCAGACCGCAGACCGCACAGCTCGAAAAACGTGTACACAGTGTGTAATTACAAGATTTATCTCTCTTCCCTTTGTTATCAAACGAGATCTCGGAATGCGTCGCGAAACTGAAACTATGATTTCATTGACAGTGAGATAACAGATAAAAATAGACGTAAAGTAGGGTAAATTGAATAAACAAAATAAAATAACTAGAAGAAAGAACAGTTAATTTAATGAATGACAGGGTTGTATAAAATTTATGTATTATTATATTTAATATTTTAAATGGTTATTTTTATTATTAAGTATTAACCACACCCACGACTTTTACCCACACCCACACCCACGACCCACGACTTGTACCCACGACCCACGACCCACGACCATTAGTCAAACTCGACCCATACCTAATATCGATTACTATTCGTCTTATCCTGAAGCGCACGTGTTGAAAGAGATGAATTCTAGTGAGGTTATTAGAGTGCTAACAGATATATTCTCGAGATTCGCTTTACCGGAGGAATTTCTTTCGGGTTAGATGGCAAGCAATTTATAAGCGCAGAGTTCCAAGTATTCCTCAACTCTTGTGGGATATGGCACATTCGCGCTTCCACGCATTATGCGTGTAGTAATGGCAAGGTGGAACACTTCCACAGCTATCTCAAGAAGAATCAATATTCCTCATCCGATTAGCGGAAATTCGCCTGCAAAATTACTCTTTAACCACGAAATCCGCGTGATGGTCCCGCCCATCGAACCTAGTCCCGATCCGCAGTTAGAGCAAGCGTACCGTGCAAAATGCGAGAGTTATGTACCAAGCACGACTTAAAGATTATCATGAAACTAGGTGTCACGCAGCCTTGCATGACTTTCAAGTCGGTGACGTTGTCTTCTGCGCAAACATGAGGCCTAGCAAACTGAATTCTAAGTTCCAATCAGCTAAGCATGTAATCGTCAAGGCGCAGGGGAGAGGCATTTTCCGTGTGTAGATACTGTAGATACCGGTGCCACTCTAAAATTCGGAACGCGAAACATCTAAAGCATGTGCCAATTTCGAGTTCAGAAACTGTCGAAGAACTAGAGAACAGCCACGAAGCTTTGGGTGCTAGCGATAAGGGTATGAACAACTCCAGGTCTGGAACAACCCTGATGCATGTAAATGCAATGAGCTAGCAGGTCCTTGTGATGAGCAAGCCTCTCAGACTGAATGAGGGTGTAATATATTAAGTACCCTCTAGGGTTACTGTGTATGTACCCAGAATACATTGCTGGAATAAAGTTGTGTTGAAGCGGCCATGTTGTTTGACCTCGTGGGTTTATATCACTAGCAATATATTACATTTTGGCGACGAGGATCGGTCGTTTTTCCACGTCATTCAAAAGTGCAAGGTCTTTGGACAACGCTGTGTGTGTTGTGGCATAGAAGATGGCCAGCACTAGTGCGAGTGGATTATTTGGACGTGTTGGCGAGTTCAACGTCGCACGTGAAACGTTTAGTGCCTACGTTGAGAGGATGGAAATGTTCTTTACAGCCAACAACATTGTAACGACAACAGGAGAGGGAAGCGCTGCCACCAACCTTGTGGTAGCGAACAGGAAACGTGCCATTTTCCTGACAGAAGTGGGGCCAGAGGTATACACAACCCTCAGCAACTTATTGGCGCCCACTAAACCGAAGGATGTGTCATTCACTAACATTGTGGAAGTCTTGGAGAAACACTACAACCCGAAGCCCCTGGAAATCGCACAAAGTTTTCACTTTGGCACGCGAAATCAAAAATCCGAAGAATTAGTTAGCGATTATGTGCTGGCTTTGAAGAGATTGGCGGTCCACTGTAATTATGGTGAATTCCTCAATCGGGCGTTACGTGACCGATTCGTATGCGGACTGAACAATCCGAAGATACAAAACAAACTACTGAACACAGATGACCTCACATTCGAAAAGGCTTGCAGTATTGCCAAGACCATGGAGATGGCAGACAGGAACACCCAAGAATTTCACCCTTCACGCAGTGAAACTGTTCAAGTCAACAAGTTGACAGAACAAGGAAGTAAAAACACTGAAAAGAAGAACACTGAACAATTGTCATGTCCTAGGTGTGGGGGTAATCATTCAGGTCAGTCTTGTAAATTTAAGTCAGCAAAATGCTACAAGTGCTCCAAGATTGGGCATTTAGCTTCTGTTTGTCGCAGTAAGGATGAAAAGAAAAAGGGTAAAATTCATAGTGTACAGGCTTCAGAATCAGGCAATGATGAGTGTGAGGATGAGGAATTAGGAATTTATTCTCTGAATTCGCTTGACCAAAACAAGCCTAATTGCAATAGGTACACTGTAGAAATGGAAATCAATGGTAAACTGTGTATGATGGAGTTAGACACAGCTGCAGATTTCTCAATAATGAGTAGAAGTGAATATCTAGAGAGGTTTGCAGACAAGCCTCTGTCTCCTTCTAAAGTAACACTTAAGACATACACGGGTGAATTACTTGATGTGTCAGGGGAAATGCAGTGTGACATAGTGTATAAGGGTAAACAATACTCTCTACCCATTCTTGTAGCCAATTATGATGCAAAACCTACTTTACTTGGTAAAAACTGGCTGCGGCACATTAAGTTTGAGTGGGGTGAGATATTTTGTATTCCCAAGGGAGACCCTAGGAGTGCTGATAGTCAACTGAATGAGTTGCTATCTAAACATAGCGAATTGTTTACTGAGAGTTACAAAGGTATGACGGGCCTTGAGGCCCATATTACCATGAGAGGCGATGCAAAACCTGTATTCGTGAAAGCGCGTAGGGTTCCATACGCTTTAAAAGAGCAAGTCGAAAAAGAGTTAGACAAACTAGAAAAGCATGGTGTTATTAAGAAAGTTGACAGGTCACTTTGGGCTAGCCCAATTGTGGTAGTGCCAAAGGCTGATAACACTGTCAGAATATGTGGAGACTACAAATCCACTATCAATCAGTCAGTTGAAGATGAGCAATATGTTTTACCTACTACTCAGGATTTGTATGCTGCTCTGGTTGGCTCTAAGGTATATAGTAAGCTTGATCTATCACATGCCTATGCCCAGCTGAATGTTGACAAAGAAAGTCAAGAGTACTTGACAATTACCACTCATAAAGGCCTTTATTCCTACCAGAAATTGCCCTATGGGGTCAAGTCATCCCCAAAAATCTTTCAAGCAAAAATGGATCAAATTCTTCAGGGAACTGAAAAATGTGTTTGTAAACAAGATGACATCTTGATAGGGGGCAATGACTGGCAAGAGAATCTCAAGATACTTGCTGATGTGTTGGACAGGCTACACCAATACAATTTGCATTTAAAACTGGCAAAATGCGAGTTTTTGAAACCTGAAGTGGTTTATCTAGGTCTGAGAATAAGTGCCGAAGGCCTGCAACCGGTGGAGGAGAAGATCAGTGCAGTGAAAAGAGCCCCAGCCCCAAAGAATGTGAGTGAATTAAGGTCCTTCCTGGGCATGGTTCAGTATTATCATTCCTTTTTGCCAGGGCTGGCTACAACCTTAGCACCTCTGCATAGGCTTTTGCAGAAAACTATTCAATGGGAATGGACAGATGACTGCCAGAAAGCTTTCGAGGCATGCAAGGAGGGCCTCACCAGTGAGTCGCTGTTGGTCCACTATGATCTAAATCGTGAGCTTAAGTTAGCTTGTGACGCATCGAGTTATGGTTTGGGGGCAGTGCTTAGTCATGTAATGGAGGATGGTCAAGAAAGGCCAATAGCATATGCATCACGTACCCTCAGCTCAAGTGAGAAAAATTATGCTCAAATTGAACGGGAGGCCTTGTCTATTATTTTCGGGGTAAAAAAATTTAATCAGTTTCTATATGGACGAAAGTTCACTTTAGTAACTGACCATCAGCCATTGTTGGCTATTTTGGGCCCAAAAGCTGCTATACCCACACTTGCAGCTGCCCGTATGCAGCGCTGGGCACTTGTCCTCTCAGCATATGACTATAACATTGAGTACAGGAGCTCCGAGAAGCACAGCAACTGTGATGCCCTTTCTAGATTACCCCATGAAGAGTCTAAGATTGGCAGTGAGAGTGAGATTTACAATGTAAGTGCCATTGACAAAGATTTCCCCATAACTGCAAAAGAGATTGGGAAAGCTACATTGATGGATCCAGGGTTAAGCAAGGTACTTGATTGGGTCATGGTGGGGTGGCCAGAGGTTTGTGATGAAGATTTAAAACCCTATTACACCCGTCGACATGAACTTTCTTGCGAACAAAATTGCATTCTCTGGGGTTCCAGGGTGATCATTCCCCCAGTATTTAGGGAAAAGATGTTGGAGGAGTTGCATTGGGAGCACCCAGGCATTTGTGCAATGAAAGCAATAGCACGCACCTGTGTTTGGTGGCCCAAGATGGATGAGGAAATTGAACAAAAGATTAAACTATGCTCAGTGTGTCAGGATGTGCGGACCTCTCCACCTTGTGCCCCATTGATACCCTGGAAATGGGCCACGCGACCCTTTCAGCGTATTCATGTTGATTTTTGTCAGAAAGGGAGTGATTTTTTTTTTGTGGTGGTTGATAGTTTTTCAAAATGGATAGAGGTTAAGCACATGACCTCAATCACCACAGAGAAAACCATAAATGAGTTGCGTCTTATATTTGCCCAACATGGTTTGCCCGAGGAGTTGGTATCAGATAATGGGCCACAATTTGTTTCAAGTGAGTTTGCTGAGTTTATGTATAAAAATGGCATTAAACATACCCTAACTCCTCCTTATCACCCACAATCAAATGGTGCTGCTGAGAGATCAGTCAGGGTGGTAAAGGAGGCGCTTGTCAAACAAGTTCTAGAGGGAAACAAGGGAAGGTCTATCAAACATAGACTAGCAGACTTCCTCTTGAGATACCGTACCACCCCACACAGCACCACAGGTGCTACGCCAGCAGAACTGCTGATGAGACGTAGACTGCGTACTCGTTTAACTCTAGTGAAACCTGATCTAGCCAAAACCGTAGAGAGTAAACAAAATAAGCAGAAGGAATATAAGGATTTAAAGGGTCATCAAGATAGGCTGTTTGCAGAGAATGACATAGTTCGAGTGAGAAATACTCAAGCCCGTAGCAATACTGAGAGGTGGATTCTGGGAAGGGTAGTTAAGGTCTGTGGACCCAGAACATATTTAGTTAAGACTGGCTATAAGACCAGATATGTTCATGTTGATCATTTAATTAAAGCATATGATCAGGTGCCATATGAAACTAGAGAGTTGGACATACCTGTCCCAGAACTGTGTGAGCAACCCACTCTAAGTGTAGATAATAGCCAAGTTTCATCCGGGGTGCCGCAGCCACCAGTCAATTTTTCAGATAAAGATGATGAGCCTAATTCTAGTATTAGTGAAGAGAATTTAAACACACCATCGCCGGTTGTTCTGAGGCGATCAGAGAGAATTAGGAAACCTGTTGACCGACTGAACCTGTAGTGAATGTTATGGCTACTATTGTGTTACTGGTAAGGATATCTTATTTGTAAGGGGAAAGCAGTGTAATATATTAAGTACCCTCTAGGGTTACTGTGTATGTACCCAGAATACATTGCTGGAATAAAGTTGTGTTGAAGCGGCCATGTTGTTTGACCTCGTGGGTTTATATCACTAGCAATATATTACAGAGGGCAATGCTGTTACCACTAGGTCAGGACGAGTGGTTAAATCAACAAGGGATAATGAAAATTGTACTTACTACTAATTAAATACATTAATTGATAAAACAATTCCTAAACGTTGGCCGGGAAGGATGTAGTGTATTGATTATACATGCACATATTTCAATTATTAACAACGAGCTTAATGTGGGTTCTAAGGTGACCACTCTGTACTTAATTCAGTAAATATACTACTAGCAGTAATCAGACTACTGGAAATACTTGCATGCTGTAAAATTACTATAAGTCAGTAAACTCTTCTTCTTCTATATGTGTAACGTGTTTGTTAATAAAGTTCAGTTAGCTTTTGGCAATTAAGGAGAGACAGTCGCTTTGTGTCTGAATGAAGATACTACAACCGCTATGTCAGGAAGGGAACATTTGATATGTATATCAGTTGGGAGGCCAATCCTGTTTCACTTTGCAACAGTATACAGTGACAAATCCTCAATAAACTAAACTAAACAATAACTGAACTAAACACTTAAGAGAAAATATATATCTGACAATTGAGTTGTTTGACGCTTTGATATCACCCATGCTCCTTTAGGGTCAGAGTGAAATATGGAGTATTCACTGGAACGGCCAGCTTGTTAAAGACCCTGCAGAACTGGTTCAAAATAAATTCTTAAACTGACTTTTAAGTGTAAATAAATATTGTAATAATGATGCATGCATTTCCAATGAGAATTGAAACTCAAGGTAGGAATTTTAAGTTCGGGCTTAATTATTTCAAGTGGTACATGGTGATTCAGTTAAAATGGAACGGCATAAACCAGATATGTGAATAAAAGTTCATGAGCCCAAGCGTTTAGTTTACTTTGAAGTCGAAAGCTGTGTTAGTTAAAGAGATTTTCGCCTCGCATGGCTATCAAATAAATTGAGTGGCCCAAATAACCTATCTGTAAAGTTTGTATTACTACACTTATCCGTTAGAATATTTAGTAAGCCCTTACGGAGAGAAAATATTTTTTCCTATTCTCGGATGACTGGTAGCTTTCCGACCAGACTAAACTGTCCCGTTCCGTTAAGGGAAAAAAGTATTGGTAGCCATCACTTGTGGACACAACTGATTTGTGTCATCGAGATCACGCACCCGGGGAATATTTGTCGTCAGCACCTTTTCATGAAGTGTGCCATAAAACAAAAATTTACCAATAATTGTTCCTTTTTGATCAACACAATGCGCCTTTTTTTTATTTCAAGAATTACATCAAAGCTGTGGGCGCATCCAGTTCCTGCCACAAGTAGAGAGAACCCATGGAATTAACATGTCCTTGATACGGTGCAGTTGCAATGAGTTAATGAGTAACTTGAGCAAGTAATATCTCCTAAACACTTCGAGTCACTGCAATGCAGGGAACAATCAGGAAGTTTGTAAAGAAATTTTGTCTCACGTTGAATGATCCATCTCCCACTCCATTTTCCTTGTCCACATTCCTTAACTTTGTTGTCTCTTTTTGGCCTGGTTTCCAAGCGCTTAGAAAGCAGTTTGCTTAGAAAGCTGACGTGGAGTGAAAGAGACATAAGAAAAGAATAGTAGAAGGAAAAAGACAGGTTTCAAGGAAATTCAAAAGCACGTGAAAAGATTAGCGAGTGAGTGATTTTTCGCTTCTTGGTAGGCAGAATGATGTAGTTTATAGTGAACGAAATTCCCGATCCTTCGCCTTGAAATAACCTTTCTTTATTTAGGTACCAAGAAGGTATGTCAACATAGTATATTGAGGATAGTGAGCATAATGTTATAATTTTTTTATGAAAACTGCGAAAGCCTCGAGGTGGGTAAATGCAAGTTCCAAATGCTTCTTTGTCAAAGGTACCAAGTATGGCCAAATCCGGCGACACGTACTTGTTGGCGACGATAAGACATTTTACTTCCGGCATTCATGAAAGTGAAAATGGTCACATTTTCACTGATAATGTTAGGTGTCGAAATTTGAGGACAGTGGCGTAAGACAGCCAAATTTACCTTTGAAAACGTCCACAAGTTCTCGCAGCCCTTTTTGACAAGCCAGTTGCCGATAAAATTTTCGCCCTTCTCAATAAATTCATCGAGTGGACTGGCTTGTTTGACTCTTTTGCTTTCGTTGTGAGCAGAACC
Organism: Stylophora pistillata; assembly: GCF_964205215.1. Taxonomy (NCBI): domain Eukaryota; kingdom Metazoa; phylum Cnidaria; class Anthozoa; order Scleractinia; family Pocilloporidae; genus Stylophora; species Stylophora pistillata. The sequence goes on along the minus strand of NC_142522.1, from coordinate 12,270,109 downwards.
GAAACAACTTTGTGGTGAAATGCTGGGTGGATTGATGATCTCCCCACCGCTCTCTGGGCCAAAAAAAAAAAAAAATTAATATTTTCCTTCCCCAGGCGTTATGTTGTGAGCAAATGCCGTGCAGTTGTCCTTAATGCATGTTACATTTAAGTCGTTTCGCCTTAGGTCGATTTGCTTATACACTGATTCACCTACACAACTTCTTAAGTCAAATTGCCAATGCATCTTGAGTCGATTCGCGAACATAGATAGAGAAAACAAATAGGTATTGACTTGCGAGGCCTTAGGGAATAAAATAGTGCTTTGTCTTCTCAAAGAGAGTAGAAATTATAAAGATCTCCAACTCAAGAAATACAAGGACTGAATGAAAGTTGGATGTCCAGGAAAGCTTTGTTCACACGCACTGTGGATTTGCAATGATATTCATAGCTTGTACTGTTTATGTGGGGATGACAAAGCACCTCAATACTGAAGACATTCTATAAGTTAACAATACACTGTAATAGGCAAAATTACAGCAATATTACACCGTCCTTGTTAACAACGTTACATGTGCTTCATCAAATGTCTTGTTTTTGCCAGAGATCATTTACAGCAAAGGTACATGACTTCAGTAATGGAATCCCTGAAATCTCCTGTGTAATCTTCAAGTTCGCTGCTACTCTTTACGTGTGCATTGAGGCCAATCACCCCCAAAGCCTTTCAGAAAGGAATTAAGCTTGCTTATAACCATCACTCCAGTAAATCTGGTAAAGTAAAAAATTAAAGTAAAACTAATTAGATGTAGCTTTGTGAGAAAGAGTTGCTTTATTTGTTAAAATACATGTAATGGTAAACAACTTAGCCTGCAATAAGTATGTGTTATGGATTGATAGAATGCAGAATTAACATGTAGTCTACATTATTGCACTTCTATAAGACAAAGTGTATAATTACAGAAAACACATGATCTTTTTCAGACTGATACATGCACATGTAGAAATAAGCCTGCTGCATCCATCCCTAATCATAATATCACAGTATTGTGTTGTGCTCTATGCTTCATACCCTCGTGAAAATCTTTGGAGGATCTTTGAAGATTTGCATGAGGACCTTTGAGGATCCTCCCAAGGATCTTCATGGAGATCTTTAAGAAATCTTTGAGGATCGTAACAATTCTTGTTAAGATCTTCAAGGATCTTTCATTTTCTTGCCGAGATCCTCAAGGATCTTTCATTTTCTTGCCAAGATCCTCAAGGATCTTTCATTTTCTTGCCAAGATCCTCAAGGATCTTTCATTTTCTTGCCAAGATCCTCAAGGATCTTTCATTTTCTTGCCAAGATCCTCAAGGAACTTTCATTTTCTTGCCAAGATCCTCAAGGATCTTTTTATTTTCTTGCCAAGATCCTCAAAGATCTTTCATTTTCTTGCCAAGATCCTCAAGGATCTTTCATTTTCTTGCCAAGATCCTCAAGGATCTTTCATTTTCTTGCCAAGATCCTCAAGGATCTTTCATTTTCTTGCCAAGATCTCCAAGGATCTTTCATTTTCTTGCAAAGATCCTCAAGGATCTTTCATTTTCTTGCCAAGATCCTCAAGGATCTTTCATTTTCTTGCCAAGATCCTCAAGGATCTTTCATTTTCTTGCCAAGATCTCCAAGGATCTTTCATTTTCTTGCAAAGATCCTCAAGGATCTTTCATTTTCTTGCCAAGATCCTCAAAGATCTTTCATTTTCTTGCCAAGATCCTCAAAGATCTTTCATTTTCTTGCCAAGATCCTCAAGGATCTTTCATTTTCTTGCCAAGATCCTCAAGGATCTTTTTATTTTCTTGCCAAGATCCTCAAAGATCTTTCATTTTCTTGCCAAGATCCTCAAGGATCTTTCATTTTCTTGCCAAGATCCTCAAGGATCTTTTTGTTTTCTTGCCAAGATCCTCAAGCATCTTTTATTTTCTTGAAAGGTCTTGGCAAGAAAATGAAAGATCCTTCTGTAGATCTTGTTAAGAATTTGAAATATCTTCAGTGTTCTTGCTCAGACCTTTGAGGATTGTTGTAAAAATTCTTGATATGATCTAATAATCCTGCCAAGGATCTTTTAGAATCTTTATAAGTCTTGCCAATATCTATTGTGGTCTTCAACATTCCTCCCAATATCTTCACAAGTCCTCCAAGATCTTTGACAAGCTTCCAGAGAACTTGCAAGGGAAACTCAACAATTTTGCAGCAAATATGTGAGGATCTTCAATAAACATTATTTATAACAATGATAAGCCTCAAGAAATTTATAAACTGTGGAAATAATATATTTTTATTGTGACTACAAAGAGTTATTTATACCAACCAATAGTATTAAATTATTATTAGGCGTAGCCCATGGCCTACCGGTGGTCAGATTTTTAAGAACATAAAAATAAAATCAGTAAGAGTCGAACGAATACGCTGGTGTACAATTATCTGTCTCTGAAAAGGGTATACTAAGAGGTCGCTAACACGATTTTCAACGTCTGAGGGAACGAAACACTGCAAATATCAAAGGGGGAGGGGGCAATATTACATGGTCGCAGAGGATATACAAAATGGCGGCTTTATGATGCAGGCTGTCAGTTGGTAACATATAGTGGAGTGCTGGTGTAAAAATGTAATGAACGGCATTATATTGGAGAGCATACATCTCGAGTTAAGAATATGCAAACATTACGTGCCAGGCCAATTTTTTAAGTGCCCTCAAGTGCTGTAGAGTATTGAATTTGCAACGAGCCCCCCGCGACACGCTCGCATTGCCGTCGTAAACATTTCGCAAACTTTACTTGCTTTTCCAAAGAAAGGGCCAGTATTGCACTAATTTGAAAGGAGAGCTGATATGATGATGTTTGCCCAAAAGTTGCGTTTAACCGGCTTTTGTTCCTTGATTTCCTTATTCTATCAGAAGGTTAAGAAATTGTGATTGGAATGTGGCCGCCAAAACAGCAGAAGAAAGTCGTTGGTAAAACAGTACTCAGGAAAACGTTGAAAGGTTTCTAGCAATGCTATCCTTTTAAAAATCTTACCACCTGTAGGCCATAGGGTAGGCCACAGGGTAGGCCATTGCCTAGGCCAGGTTTTGTCCACATCTGACAAAAAACCAAAGTTTTGCAAGGAAGTTAAATGTTTCCACTTAAGGTTATTTTTTCTGAACTTTTCCCCAAATGACCTGAATACTTAAAAAATGCTGGAACCTCCAGACTCCTTTTACCCACTTGGTTCCTATAATTGTATTCCCTTCTATTTACAACATGCTGTTATATTTGATGTATGCTGTAGTTCTTTGTCAATGTTCCGGCTAAGACTTACCAAGGGCGGGAAAAACATATCTTTGAGGACTCAAATAAAGATCACAGCCTCTGAAAAGATCCTTGTTTTGTTTTAAAGGATCTATCTTCAAGAATCCTTGCACAGATCTTGTGGAGATCTGGACAAGGATCTCTTTGAGATTCTTATCAAATCCTCCAGGATCCTAGCAAAGATCTTAATAAGATGTTTGAAAGCATCCTTTAAAGATCTTGAAAGATCCTCATTTTCCCTTGAAGATCTTGAAGTATCCTTACAAAGAGCTTGATAAGATCTTTGAAAGGATCCTTTAAGATCTTTGAAAGATCTTCGTTTTTTCGTCAAATATCTTTAAGGATCCTTACAAAGATCTTGAAAAGATCTTGGCATGGATCCTTGTAAGATCCTCATTAAATCCTTGAGGATCCTGGCAAAGATCTTAAAAAGATCTTGGTCAGGATCCTTTCAAGATCTCTGAAAGATCCTTGGTTTTTCTTCAAAGATCTTGTAAGATCCTTGCAAAGATCTTGAAAAGATCTTGATAAGGATTCTTGTAAGATCCTCATTAAATCCCTGAGGATCTTAACAAAGATCTTGAAAAGATCCTGCAAAGGATCCTTCTAAGATCTTTGAAAGATCCTTGGTTTTTCTTCACAGATCTTGTAGGATCCTTGCAAAGATCTTGAAAAGATGTTGATAAGGATTCTTGTAAGATCCTCATTGAATCCTTGAGGATCTTAGCAAAGATCTTGAAAAGATTTTGCAAAGCATACTTTAAGATCTTTGAAAGATCCTTGGTTTTTCTTTAAAGATCTTGTTAGATCATTGCAAAGATCTTGCAAAGATCTTGATAAGGACCCTTGTAAGATCTTTATCAAATCCTAGAGGATCCTAGCAAAGATTTTATTAAGATCCTTAATAGGATCCTTTTAAGATCTTAGAAAGATCCCTGTTTTGTCCTTGAGGATCTTTGAAGGACCCTGACTAAGAAGTTTGGAAGGATCTTTACAAGGATCTTAGTAGGATCCTCAGAGGATCTTCAAAAGATTCTTGAGGATTTTATCAAATGATTAATTTTTGCATATAAAGATCTTTGATGATCCTTCAAAGATCCTTATAGGATCCTTTGAAGATCCTCATCTTTAAGGTTGGCACACACGAGGGGACTAGTCCCTGCGACTAGTCCCAGCGACCAGTTTCATGCGACTAGTCCCTTCGTGTGAACTACACATTTCTGTGGTCGCTGGGACCAAAATTTGGTCCCTGCGACTGGTCGCACGAATTCAAACTGGTTTGAATTCGTGCGACCAGTCGCAGGGACTTGTCGCATGAAACAAATGTTTTTCCCTTCGTGTGAACTGTTTGTGCGACCAGTCCCTGCGACTAAACGGTAAATAAGCCAATCACGGGTCAGTATGATGCGTGACTTCCGGTATTTGAAAACATTGCAGTTTCTATGAATTTTCCCTGACGTCTAGATTTCTACAACTGAAGAATAAAAAACTATTTCTAGTTTTGTAAACATATACAGATGTCTTGGAGCCGTTTTTATGGAATTTTTTACCCTATTTGACTGTGTCTGATAAAAATAAAATTAAAAAAAAACAAAAGCGGAACACGTAAAAGCATGAATAATCCGACTGAATAAGTGTAGTTCGTTTGCGTTGATGTTTAATAGTGCTACAATGAAAAGTTTCCAAATTTTAATTGTTTTCGTGTAACGCACCAGACTAAGAAACATCATTTGCCTCTTAATTTTCCTATGTTCTTGTGCAATTGAGTGCCCTCGTGTGAACGCCTTAAGGGACTAGTCCCTGCTACCGGTCCCCTCGTGTAAACCCTTCAAAGACTTGTTGCCGGGACTAGTCACACGGACTAGTCGCAGGGACTAGTCCCCTCGTGTGTGCCGACCTTTAAGGATCCTTGACAGGTCTTTGACAATCCTCAAAGATCCTTAAAGATCCTGTGAGGTTTTTCACCAGGGCTGAGCTAACATCACTAAATCAAAATGACAGTCAAATAGGAGATCATACGGTTTTGTCTCGCACCCATTGACTGTTTTATTGCTGAACTTTGTGATGATGTAGCTTAGACCTTAAAGAAACACTATAAAGACAACATGTTGTGAGATTTTAATGCTTGGTGCCGATTGTGAGTGGTGGCTCTAAGCCAGATCTTTGAGTTTCTACACTATTTTTTAGTAAACACATGAAAGCAGCAGTTTCTATTATCTGGATTTTTCATAGAATTATGTTCTGTGATTTTAATGCTTGGTGCAGATTGCCAGTGGTGGCGCTAAGCCAGATCTTTGAGTTTTTGCACCATTTTTGGTAAACACACCAAAGCAGCAGATGATAATATATTTATCATTCTTAGCAAACACGGGCATTAAAGGGGCAAAGTTTGCATTAAGTGGAAATTTCATGTGAGATTTGAATGCTTTGTGCAGGCTAAGCCGTTGCTGCCAGGGTTTGTACAAATTTATTAACTTTCACTTAAATGATGCATCACTGATATTCATCAAACACATTGCAAGTGTTATGTATTCCGAATACAAGGCCAGGAATACAGTAAAACATATCAAGATGGCAGTAAGAACTGTTTTTAATCTCCAAACAAAACCTCGTGTACAATACAAAATATGGAAAGCAGGTCTTGTGGCAATAGCTTCTACATAGAGCAGGGAACCTAAAAATAGGGAAAATCTAACCGCAAGTACATGTAGCAGATTTTGCTACAAGTCCTTTCCTGTGGTTTAAGTGAAAGGCAATTAAATGAATCTTGATGAATTTATGTCTTACAGATGAAGTAGCTGGTAATTATGAGTAATTTTCGTAGATAAAATTGCCTCCCCCCATTAGAGGGGACAAGTTTTGGTAGTTGTCTTGGCGAGTTAGGCAATGGACTCTACCAAACAGGAATTACATTCCCAAATTCAAACACTTATATTATGTAAACAGCATGTAGGTAACTGTTAGGTTCAGGGTGACATAATGAAATGCATAGGCATACCTACATTTGTTTTTAAATAATATTTTTTGCTCAAATTTATCTTTCAAAATTTTCGTGTGTGAAAGTTTCAGACTCAGGTCAAGGTGATGTTATTGGATAAGGAAGATGACAAACCTGTTTGGGAGCTAATAAGTCAGCTTAGGTTAAAAAAACATGTCATATAAAGTTTGATTTATTTATAATATTCTACACCAGTTCGGATATTGCAATGTAAGTAAAGTGTTTTTTACGTCAATTATACTCTTACTGTATATACGAAAGTAGTAGAAAGTGTTTCTGTGTCTGGTGACTTGCTTCTCTGACTCAAGATAATTAAAATAATTTTTGTTACATTACAACATTGAGAACAGTCTGATCATTCCCTGAGTCTTCTTAACTTCCTTTTGTGCTTTCACGAGAAATCACGTTATCGCAATGGGAGCTGTTATGTTATGCCAATGCACGTTTCATGAGTTTTTTTTGGACCTCGTACTTTTCAAAGCATCCTTGTTTGTTTTTTTTTTAGTTCAAAGCTGTAAATCGAGCCAGTCTTCTAAACAAATCGAGTAAAGGAATACAACAGGAGCAATAGACACATCCTTTAGTTATTTCATCTCGATCCATGATTTTTTCCAAGGTTCCAAAATAAAGATTTCATTTCAGCATACAGATTGCTTCTTTGCTATCCAAGAGATGCAGTGTGAAATTCGAGACGTAAGACGATATCGGAGATCGTGCAGTTTTAATTAATGTGACCGCGTATGACTACAATCTTCACCCTGCGTATAAAGGTTAACGCAGGGCTCTCACCAAAAGTCATAACTGACCTGACAGGCCGACCATTTGAAAAATGAAATATGCTTTTCCCGGGAGTTTTCACTGAAACCACTCACTGCTGTGCATACCATTTAAAATTACACTATAGTGCATACCATTTAAAATTACATTATAGTTAACTATGGCCTCTACTAACTATGGGTCTGGCTGTACATTTCTGATATCAACGCACTGAGGAACACAAGCTATAGCGGTTAGTGAATATCCGTCAGAAAATGGAACGTGATATGGAACCGAACAACATCGCGAAAACTTTTACCATCTTAAAAAAATGCGAGAGCAGAGTTGATTGTCTTATCCAACGGTGAATAAACATCGTGACTCAATCTGCGCGAAGCTATTATTTACTTAAACAGCTCTCAAGCACGAAGCTATTTATTTATTCAGTATTTCTAAGCTCAATTAATTTTTCAATTTTTTCACTGTTTTAGGTCTTTATCGTTGTTAAGTTTTTTATTGAATTTTTAACACATTTTAATGTTCGCGACAATCTCATCTGTTTTTTGTACTGTGATGTATGCTGTTTTTATTTTCATTTGAACTTGAAAATGGCCTCGGAGAGGTCGAAACGTCGTTCGTTTTTATTGCTTATTTTTCTTACTAAGTCAATATCAAAGAAACTACTTATTAAGTTCTGATAGTCTGGCCGGCCAGTTCAGACAAATGGTAAGCACCCTTAGTGTCGCCTTTAATAGATAAAGATCACATAGGGGTTTTGTTAACCTTTAATTCAACCGACCTGAAGCACCAAAATGTACTCATTCATCCTTCGTTACCATTATGATCCTTTAAACTGAAACTAAAGACAGTGAAAGATTTAAAATCATTGTATGCTGCTTTAATTTAACATCAAAGGTCCTACAATTTAAAAGTTTATTTTGGAACAAATTAAAGGCCATGAAAACCTGACCTTAAGGTAAATATTCTTTAATTTAATTAAAGGTCAATTTAAGGTATAATAAAGGTACATTCTACATTTTTGATATTTAATGCCACAATTAAAGATCGAACAGACCTTTTGGTGAGCTTTAATTTTTCACTAAAGACACCAAAATCTAATTATAAGCTTTCGTCCTGTGCCAATAAAGCACTTTTTCTTAAAACTCGTGTAGTATAGAATGGAGACATCTTTTCAAACTTTTATCTCAGTAAATTCAGTGTGACTTAAACCTTGATTTACAAATCCGAATGTTCCTTTGCACTTACTTGTGAGAACTAAATGCTAATACACTGTAATGAGAACTCACTGCTGCATGAACACATTTTCTGTTGACTATATATGTCTTACACGTAAGCTTTTTATTAGTTTGTGAAACGAGCATGTTCACGAATCGATTTGAGGTGTGTAGGCGAATGGACTTCAGTGTGGGCAAATCAACTTGTATGCGAAATGACCAGTATGGATCTTTATCCTTTTACTCTCAACATTCCATTGTACAATTGAACTTTAAATTCACTTTATTTCAAAGTGGCTGTTCTGGGTACCCAAAAACGTGTCTTATGACCATTTTCTGTGAAATTTGGCATGAAATACCCTATCGAGGAATCATATCTGAGACATTATAGTATTTATCTTTTTGGGAGAGCAGCACCAGCAAATTTTACTTCATAGGATCTCAGTTCCAGTTGAGGGGCCGTATGCAAAAATGCCAGTTACTTTGTCAAATTGGGGGCAAATTTTGAGCACACTGCTGTGCTTAAATTCTGAAACAAACCGAACAAGTCATACATGTAAGCAAAAAATGAAGGCAATAGGTTTAAAAGAGGCCAAAATATTTTTTTCTCCTTCTGTCTTTCTCCTGTTACCCTATTTTTCACTTACGACTTGTGATAATTCACTGGAAAACCTTAATACAGTTTATTTCTCAAAATAGACCTTTTCACGGATGTTACGCAAAATCACAATTTCTGTCTTTTTCACATAAACATACAGACTTTGGTGTATTGATTTATCGCTCTGAATGCAGTGTACCAGCAAAGTTTGATAAGAATGTGCCAAACTCGTGCAAATATAGGACTCCAAATGTAGCAAATTTTACAAAGAATTGCATGCTAGGGGGCAGTTGCCCTGGCATACACTTTTTCGTAAGAATTGGCAACTCTGAGGTTCCATACTTTTGTGAATTTATAACAGATTCGTTTTAACTTTGCAGGTCTACTAAATTCGGTTTGATAAATTGAGCGATGAAGGTATATTTTAGTTCAGTGACATTTAAAGACGTTTCTATTTGGCTGTGATTTAACAAAATGACATATATGAGAACGTCGGTTACAATACCTATTATCATTAAAGTTTTAGGCAAGTTCAGTGGAATCTCCGCACAAAATCTTCATGCCCATGAGAATACATTGGTAGTAATTTCCTGAAATCTTACTAGACTGCGCCCTTAGTTTAGCTCAGATCATTTTACTTTTACAGTGCGACTACTCAAACCGGGGCACTTGGATAAGATTCTTAAGTTTTTTCGCAAGCGGACAAATAGCAGTCAAATATTTCAACGGTGCGACTGTTGAAAAATTCAAAACCGTTTGAACTTTACAGACCTTTCTGGAAACAGGCCTCTTTTCTGGCTAGTCAATTTTGATTCAAAATTTGTGAAGGTCTCAATATCTCGCGAAAGATTTCCTCCGATAGGCTACGGAAAAGAAATAAGTTTGAAAATAGCCGTCACTTGTACAATGTTTTTTTTTTTTTTACCAAATATTCAATTGAGACTGAATCAAAAAGGTGGCATTTATGACAATGGCCGCCGACATTCCCAACTTTTGGGGGAGCGTGTGTTCAAACGGTTTTAAATTTTTTAACAGTCGCATCGTTGAAATACTTGAATGTTATTGGTCCGTTTGCGAAAAAACTTAAGAATCTTTTGTTTAGAAAAAACGCTGTGGTTGGATAATCTTCGTCCCAGTCCCCCGGTTCGAGTAGTCGCACTGTAAAGAAAAGCGTCTGCCAGTGAATAGAAGAAATTAAGCAAAATCCTGATATGTCATTGTGCTTTTGTTTTGTTGGTTGAAGGTAAAATTGGTTCAGTTTGCACAAGCTTACATTCCTCTCACCCTATTCGCACAAAGTACGCGATTCAGATGAACTCTCAAATAATGGCACAGGCAAGACCACCCGATGTCACCTCTATTGATATGAGTGGAAAGCTGTTGAAAGCTGTGATGGCAGATGACTACGATGAGGTGAGGAACTTGCTGGAGAGAGGAGCAAACCCCAACTTTGTAACTTCTAATCTAACCGATGGTACGGCCACCCCATTCCATTCTTCCGTACGACGTAATAAAGTGAACATTGTTCGGTGCATGCTCGAATATGGTGCAGATGTGAATCTCGTAGACGAAGATGGTGACTCGCCTTTATTCTCGGCAGTATATAAATCTACAGATCCAGAAATCCGTAATTGCTTGTTAGAAAATGGGGCCAATGCCAACCATGTCAACAATGCAGGGAACACGGCACTCTTGCACATGCTTGAGGGATATGTTCTGGAGGGTCTGGAGTTTGACCTAGAGGCGGTATTCCTACTTCTTGATATGTGTAGCAATTTGGAGCAGCATTCCTCGAGTGGGCGTTCTCTAATACATTTTGTATCAGCTATCCATCTTTTTGACGAGAGATGTAACTCACCAAACCACAGATGCCTGCAATTTCTGGCAAAATTAATAGACAGAGGAGTATCAGTCGACAAGAAGGACACTACTGGTGCAACCGTTCTTCATGCCCTAGCCTCAGTCGCTTGTATCGAAGGCATACAGTTTGTTTCAGACAGCACAACTATGGTTGATGCTACTGCGAGGGACATCAAGGGACAGACAGCTCTTCATAAACTGTGTGGCAAGCCATACAGTGTCGACTTTGCCAATTGTTTGAATTGGCTACTTTTGCATGGGTGCCATGTTAACGAAGCGGATTGCTATGGCAGAACTGCACTCCACTATGCTACTAGCTCTCAGTTCACGAATGTGAGCACAGTACAGGCACTTATCAACAAAGGTGCAAATGTAAAGGCCGTAGACAAGGCTGGCTTAAATCCATTACACATGTGTGTTTTGCCAACCGTGCTCGTACCAGTTATGGAGGAAGAGGATGAGTTCCCAGCAAAAGCTGGTGTTTGCGATGTCATTCAGCTACTTGCTTCTGCTGGACTGGATGTTAACACTACAGACAATGCTGACTTCACACCCCTTCATTTTGCATTGAGAGAGAAAGATGTCGCTGTAATAACAAAGTTACTGCAGCTTGGAGCAGATGTAACCTTGAAAACACGCACAGGGGAGACAGCTCTACATCGCTCTACAATAGATTATGAAACATTCGAAGCATTCATGAGATTTGACAAACACGACAATCTTAACGTAAATATCCAGGACAAATTTCACTCAACTCCTCTGCACTGGGCCATTTGGTACCATGAAGTGCTTGTTGTGAGGAAACTCTTAGAATTTGGTTCTTCACTATCCATCAAAGACAACATGGGAAACACACCTTGTGATATAGCTCGATTACTTGAGGATACCATTATTCTTGAAGAACTAGGCATACTTGATGAGATATCTTATCTCAGAGACGTTACAGGAGTAAATAAAGAGGGAATCATGGATGCTCATGCTGCACCAGATCTTTTGGAAATCGATACAGCTTTGCATTGTGCAGGACTGTTCTCTCCCTCTGCCCACTCTGGCCCCTTGCAAGAATCATGTGAAACAGATACTACAGAAAGTCATAATACCATAGAAAGATTTGCACATTCTAGTGCCAAAATAAAAACGAGAGAAATAACTCAATCTGACACGAATGTCACATCAGTTACAATGAACAAGAATGAAGAAAAGAAAAATCAGGCAGACAGTAGCCTTGCAGTTCGTGACGACGAACACAGCCCTGCAGATGTTTCTTCCCACGTGACTGTCCATGAAAATCAAGATACAGCTTCAGAAAACTCGCCTTCTTGGGAAACCTGCAGTTCAGCTGATTCAGTTGTTTTTGTTGTTGAAAGAGAGTGTAGCGGGAAGACGGACATGTATCCTGATTGTCCAATTTTGCGCGAAATAGATCATCAAGGAAGAAGTGTCATGTTCAGGGAATGGACAGAACACCTAGTAGAACACAGAGGCCCTCTCAACCATTACGCAAAAAGATTTGTTTTAGACTGCAGAGACATGGGATTGTGTCCTGACAACATGGAAAACACTGACATTGCAGCTGCAATACATGACACTATAACAAATGCTGCTTCTAAGGTGGCTCAGCTGAATCCTCTACTCAAATGTGATGTAAGTTTGTCTGGTAGTTGGGCTGAAGGCACAAAAATTGGATTTCCAAATGAGTTTGATTATAAATGGACTTTGATCAATTTCAATGACAGTTTTATCCCGGAAGAAACAGAAACACATCCTTTGGGATACACAAAATTGCGACTGCGGGAGAGTGAAGCTTTTGATCACAATTTGACGCGCTACGTGGACACTGATGGTTTCCTAGATAGTAGGAATTTGATTCGTGACCTCTATACAACGATCAACGATGCTATTTTTAGTGGAGGTATTATTGCCTCTGAAAGTCTTTACCTCAGAAAACATCTGAAAGTTGACAAGGGTTCCATCAGCAAGTTGGCCTTCCGCTGGGTTGGAACTCTGTTTAAAGATTTGCTAATCGAAGTAGACATTGTACCGGCCATCAAACCATCTGTGTGGACACCTAGATGTATTGAAGTGAATCACTCTGGCCTCATAACGTCTCCAAAAGAAAGCAAAACTAGCATAGTGCTCAAAACACCAAGTCCACGCTTGGTAAAGAACTGGAATGCACATTTCCGCATATCTGTATCTGAATATGAAGCCCAGATTTTGCAAAATATCCCCCTTCCTGTTCTGCGTGGGTACATCTTGCTAAAGTCGCTAAAGGACACCTTGTACATGCCACAAATATACGACCACGATCAGATAGACGGCCTAATGGAGGCAACTATATCTACATACATGTTGAAGACGTGTTTTCTGCACGAGCTCAAGGCGGCCAAGGATACTTGTGACCCTACGCTGGAGCTGGCTAGAGACAGCAAGTCAGATGAAGTCAGCATAACATGGGCAAGGAGGATCATCGAACGTATGGAATTATCCATCGAAAGAAGCGAGCTGAAGAGCTTCTTTGTGCCTGGAGTGAACTTACTTGTCAACCATAGCATGACAGTTGTCAATGATCAATACATACTGGAAGCTGAATGTCAGTGTCTGAGCCATCTGCTAAATGTAGCTATACTGCATGAGTTCAGTGACTAACGCAATTGTGGTTCAGTTTCAAGTTTGATGGAGTTAATGGTCCACCCATTCAATAATCCGGCTCATTAGGGTTACATTTCCTTTAGTACATGTGTTTTTTTTTATAGTGTGAACATGATTTACCTCTTCACTGTTCAGGCAATTATCAAGAAGTACTCTGAGAGGACAATCAAATCAACAACAACAACAACAACAACAACAACAACTTATTCATTATCTCTCCATTTCACGTTACAAATATTATATTATACAAATAATTATATTATACATTGTAGTTGTTGCCCTGTAAATAGCTACAGCTCATCTAAGCGGGGCAAGATAAAAGCGCTGACACATTACATAAAAGAAAGTTGATAAAATTACATTACCATAGTCACCGAAAATACTGAAAAAAAAAGATAGGCTGCAATTAGATTGCATAACAATTACAGTAATTTACGAGTACGGTTTCATGTGCGTTTGGTTAAACTATAAGTAATCAAATATCAAACAGCGCACTTTGCCCAGGTTTTGAGGACTCTCTATTCCGCTGGCTTACATACACTTGTAGACCACTTTTATAAATGGCTGTCGGATTAAAATTTTTTTGTTTACATATAAATTTGCCTGGGTGGCCTCGTTCTTCAGTACAAAATTCAAAAGAATACATTATCTCAAGCGAGGCCACTCGGGCAAATTTAAATTTAAACAAAAGAATATTAATCCGGCAGCCATTTATGAAAGTGGTCTATAGCCTTGAATGAACCTTCTCGCAAGGCGCTCTGCCGGAGAGCTCAGATTTGTGTGACGTGTCACGGCTCTGCAAAGTGTTGTACAAGGCATATGAATTAAGGCTTGACAGCGGGACACTTTTATGAGCCCATATAATTCAATTTCACGCGGCAATTTTAACTTCGTGACCAATGGGACGCTAGATCTCGCTGTAGCGGTTGCCCAGTCTCCAACCTGTTTTCCAACAGGAAGTGTTACTTCAGAGCGAAAAACAGAATGACATCGAGATTGCCTTATGGTACTCTACATCTCGCTATAGGAGTAAGGCATCTCCCTTTTCCAATTTAATATGAATTGGGTTATGGGGAATCAATATTTCGAAGGCAATTGACAAGACAAGCCGAATTAACGCGAAAATCTCTGCTGGAAAGGCACAAAGTGCTACCTTTCTCAGGCCTCTTATCACTCTCCTCGTCCGCCATATTGGATCAAACAAGAAGGGTGACTGCATTTTTAGTCACTCGTATGTATTTCATGTAATTATGATTAAGATATTATTGTATTCAAAGCCAGTGGATATAATGTGATTATCATAATTCCAGTCTCTACAACTGTGAATTGCGACAAGAATTGAATTAAACACGTCGTATTCTCTGAAAAACTTACCGGTCCTGATTCGAATGTTTGCGACTATAATGGGTTTTTTTAGCCTAAAAACCTCGTGATACGCCATTTAAGGAATGAACCGAAAATGAATGATTACCACTAAAAAACAATGTGGCTTTTAAATTAATTGTGATAAATTACTTGAACACCGTCAACTATCGACTTTTTTTGCATCTAAAACAAAAGACCATCGGCGTCTTTAACTTTTTCGCAAGCAGTAAGTTCTTTGCTTAGCTTTTGACTATTCGAATTGCCTTTGCTGTCGTTATTTTTTATGTCGTAAGTATTGTTGGGAAGAACCAGGCAAAACAGAATTATATACAAACAAATTTGCACAAACGATAAAGCGGTTGGACACATATCTCATAGATACAGGCATACACTAATAATTCTTACAACTATTTACCTAGCAAAACATCAGCTGTTTATAAACCTTGTTGAAACTTCCTCACTCCTGCGCGTGGCGCGGATTTAGTTATGCGCGGCGCGGGTTCAATGAAAATGTAACACAAGGTTTTCGAGTAAGTTAGTTGAGTTTTCATCGATTAAAATTGATAATCAAAGACAGTTCGAGTGATCATTACAAACCTATAAAGAAACACTCTTACAACCGTAAATTTAAAAACTGATGCATCGAAAGGAAGGTTTCATACCTATGTGCAAAAAGGGCTGCATTATGCAAAAACTAATGCTGCCATTCTATACTGAGTTGCCTGATTTAGAAACTGTGTGCTGCAAACCCAGTTGTGCACACGTGGCATTAACAGCGGTGATCTGTTTAACTTGAGGCGCGTATGGAATACATGTGCAGCTGGTGTATGTATTGAAACTCTTGGCCAGCTAAAAAAAAAAAAAATGAAGGCACCGTCTCCTCCTCTACCCTTCCCGACAGTTTTTAGCCACATTAAATACAAGTCAGAGGTTTTACAAGATTCTTAAGTAACCACCTCAAATAACATTATCTTTTATAAGGAGAAGGATGAGACTTAACCGGTTGGTGAAAAAGTTACGTAGCAGGGTTCCGAAAGGCAGCAGGCCACAAAATGAACTATAAACAACTCTTTTCAATGGCCGTTTCTGCCTTATACAAAGCCTGATACGTTAGATGCTTTCCTCTCTGGCTTTTCTTAAAAGAATTTCTCATAGTCACTTCCAAAGCGCTCAATAAGAGGGCGAAGGTGTGAGGTCACGTTTAATAACCAGCTTTTCTTCTTAGAGTTCCCACATAAATCCACAACGAAAACACCCCCTGGGGGTAGGGATGAATGTGCACAGCTAAAGCGAATTCTACATCTGGGTCCTCTAATGAGTGCACGCCAGTGCTGAACACCGCCTCGGATACTGGAGGCATGTCGGTAAAGGACATGTTGATGGGAAAACCAGACAACTGAAAGGGATCAAAACATTGGAGTCAATACAGTGATACTAATAAACGCCGTGTGGCAGATGGTGAACTAAGCTTGACACACCGACAATATTGGTAGAGTACTGGTCATGGTTCCCTGTGCCCGATAAGCGTTTCTTATAATTTGGTCATGATAGCTTGATATTATTGGAAGACAGCTGATAAACTTATCAATTCTCATCACCTTAATGCTGGATAATATATTCAAATAGTGTGGAGAAGTTACAAGTCAATCACCACTGGGAGGTAAAGGGTTAAGGCTGAGGAAAATAATTGATTTCTAACGATATTTGCTCTTACGGAAATGATGACGAATCACACTTGATTTGATCGCAAAAAGGAAAAAACAACAGATAAGGTACCTCATTAATAGCAACAGAAGCAGTAATAACAACAATATAACTAATGATAATAAAAAGGACGAAGAAAATGATCACGATCATGACAATGCTAATGATATAAGACAAAATGATATAAGTACATGTACCTAGTTCACATTACATATAAAAGGCAAAATAGCTATGGGCTGCCTCTCGATGATTCTAGTGAAGGTGAAGTGCCTTATATAAACATAATTAGTATTCTACTTTTCATTTCTGCTTTTACGATACCTAACCCCACGCACCTTGTAAGAGGCGAGAATTTGGTCCAGCTCAGCCGCATGATTTACATTAGCAGCGTTACTGACACTCTGTTCCATGCTGAACACAAAAAAACCAAACAACACTGTTCAAAATAGTTAATAATCATTCACCGAAGTGGATGTGAAAAGTGGTAGATATTTACCGAGTCGTGTAGCAACAAGGTAAATATCCACCATTTTCAAAGACACCGAGGTGAATATACCACATAAAAAACCAAACAATTACTGAAAAGTGGTCGGGATTTAACCGAAACAGTTTTTACTTCGTAAAGAATTCATGAAATACCATAGCTTCTCAGTCCTGTTTCGAAAATATATCGTGAACGCGCCATTTTATACATTCACAAGTGAATAAAACAAAGTGTCATGGCGGTTTTTTTCCCGCTCACTGGGGAGAAATACTATCAACATTCGAAGATGAAATTCGTATCCACACTCGGCCATGTTATAAATAAACATGACCACGCGTGGATTATTTTAACGTATTATTTCTAAAAAATAATCAATGGTAAGGATAAAGAAATTGGAAGTCTATGCAGTCAGTCTATCTGAGGAGCAAATAATACTTCCAAAGTAGAAAATATGTTTTTGCTTAAGGTTTGAAGGATTACACCATTCATTTCCGTATTTGATGTGAAGATATATTCACTGCTACCGTTAAGTGCAATATCGTTACTCTGCTACATATTTATTCAACTCCTTCTTACCTGGCTAAAAGACTCCTAAATGCTTGTGTACAGTATCTGACAAAGAGAGACGAATATCATTCCAAGCCTAAACCTAGCATGATGTTTCCTTGGAGAATTTAATAACTGAGGTTAAGATAATACGCTTCGAATAACCTGAATCACTACGAGGATATCTTACTTCTACACTTCGTTTAAAGAATTACTCTATCCTCCTATGTTTCCACACACAGTCCGATACATCGCCATGAGGTTGCTTAACAACAAGCAAGAAAGGTTTTAAGTTCAGTGGATGCCGGCGATCATTTCCTTTGTAAATATACAGTGTCACATTTAAAAGATTCGTTACCTGTTCCATCTGGTGACAAAACGAGGTCTCCACGACATTATTTTCTCTCGCAACATCTTTTCAATCCTAAAAAATAAATGCCAAAAAAAGAATTATTTGTCATCACACCTCATCATCCAAACAGCAGCTTGGACTGTCATAAGAACAGTAGGCGAATACATGCGAATGTGACCTTTGGGAATGGACAGAATACGTACTTTTCTTGAAGTCCAGTGACATATTCCTGGTCCACACGCTTGTATTCAAGAATTTCCCTCTGAGGAAGAAAACAATAACAACCACATTGAACATAATCAACCATTTAGTCACAGATAGTCCTCTTCTCAACGTAACAAACAGAAACTAAGAAAGCTATATTCTTATGTGATTACATGAAGTTTAAGCGAGCTTAAAATCAAGCAAAAGTTAGTTTCCCTCCCTACCTAACACTACTGAATCCTGTGTTAGTTAAGTAACACTTGTATTCCTTCCGCACCCTGGTCTCTCAGAGTTTGTTTTGACATCGAACGTTACGGTAAAGCCTAGTTTTTACCAGTGACGCAAGCACAAGCGCAAACGCAAACGCACGCATAAGGTAAATATACCAAGTGAAAACGAGCGTCGACGAGCACAAGCACAAGTACGAGAAAAAGGAAAAATTCTCATCCTTGTGCTTGTGCTTGTGTTTATGGCTTGAGTCGAGGCCGTTTTCACAGTGAAATATGAGCTGCTGTGCTTGTGTTTGTGCTTGCGTCGCTAGTGAGAAACCAGGTTTAGGGGTGACGTTGAACCAGAACCCAGGTAATAACTAGAGCCAATCACCAAAAAATAAATAATATAACAATATAGCTATGAGCTATAGCAACAACAATATAGTATATAACAATATATAGCTATAACAATATAGCTATGAGAGCATAACTATAAACAAGCGCAACACTTGAAGCACGGGAAACACGATTAACCACGTCACGAGGAGTTGAAGTCTTACGTCTGATTGGTTGAAAGAGTGGCGCCAGTTTTCCTAACCAATCACATAGCGAAGTAAAGAAAAACCATGGCAATCTCGAAGTATATCAGCACACAATAGAAAATTACTCTAGGCATCTTTACCTGGTTGCTTAGTAACCCCGGCCTTGGATACGCCTTCGTAAAGAAAGGCTGCCACGAGTTGGTTTTTGTTAAGTCGAACAACAGTCTATATGGCTCTTCAGATACCTGGACATTAGCCCAGATCTAAAAACCGGAAACCATGAAACAAAATTAATTAGAAATCTGTGATAGGATCTGTTAGGAGCTAATAATCGCACTCAGCCAGCAAGTTGAATTAGTGATAATGTTGTTATGAGCAATTTAGATTCCAAAACTGAGGCAGGGGCGATTCGAAGACGTGCACAAGACTCATACGATAAGAAGACAAAAACATTAAGCACTTCCCTATTGGAATGTAAGTGATCTTTGGAGGATTGGTGCATGCAAACCGAGAAATGTACTGTTAGGTATAGGGAGTAACCTTAGAAAATACCTCCTTGACATAACAAACGTACATTTTCGTGATTAAAGACACAACCAATGCCTTTTAACGGGCAATTAGTATCCTGTACATCATATTTATGTCCCGTATGAGCATTCCACAACAGAGGGGATCCATCCAACGTCAGAACATAAGCCGTGGAGCCTGGAAAAGAGCCTGAGTTAAGAAATTGACTCCACAAATTAAACTTTTGACGGACACATGTTCTACATGATAGAGGAATGACAAGGGCCGATGGTGCAGGAGACTGTTACGGCTAATTCTGGGATGAAAGTCATACAAGGTTTTGATCAATTATTCACACTGATTAATCCATTATATTCGCTGGATCGTTTTCGAAAAAACTGGGTCCGCGTGGTATGTGAGTGATATATCGTAAACAAACCTTCAGGTATTCCTCTTCCGAGAACAACGTAAGCTCTCTTGCCAATATGTAAGAAATAATTACAGAGTAGGACAGCATGTTCTTCCTCGTCCCCTGCCAACATTCGAAGAAATTCCTACCGGAAAAAAAAGACAAAAAAGACACCTTAAACTCTGGCTGTCATTACTTACAGCTCATTCCCTTTTAGGCGTTGTACGTACCTCGGAAGTGGACCAGATATCACAAAGATCCGGAAACGCAGCAGAGTCAGATACAAAAGGAATCATGGACACAAAACGAGCAATACGTTCCTGAAAGCACAAAAGAATTGCTAAATTTGGAGTCTTGCTCTTGCCACACTGAAAGCAACCTATTCTCTCCCTTAAAGTGTGCTGCAATGATTGACGTATATGAACATTCTACGCTGTTGTCATGGCTATACTTGAAGGACTCCTCTTTGTTCAACTTACATTTCCCACGTGATCAGCACTGATTTAAAAGGCAATTGAACAAAATTTTATTTTACCCTTACCATTTTGTATTGTGTTTCTTCAAGTAACTCAGCAGGAGGATTTTGCGATCTGATGTAGCGGGTCAAAAACACTTTCTTGCCTGCCAGGTTAGTTGCCAGTGCCTGTGAAATAAAGTGACCTTTACGTGATTAACTTGTAACTTCTCTTCACAATTTTGGCACATCAGGCAAATGGATGATGAAAATGGGCGACCCTGCGTAGGTGCCCTGCAAAAAGAAAGCAGCGAGACGACAGGAAGGTGGAACGAGCGCAGCGATCAAATGAGAAAATGCCTCATAATTGAGCCTACGGGAAAATCTTTGGCTTTCGTACTGTCCTTCCCTTTCGTCAAAATATTGATCAAAATATTGATCAAAATATTGATCAAAATATTGATCAAAATATTGATCAAATATTGATCAAAATATTGATCAAAATATTGATCAAAATAAATCAATTAGCAGGGCGACGATGCCTTTCAAACTTAAAAGAAAAGGGGGGCCGGCAAATGTGTATAAATTGCTTATTTGAAAAAGGACCTCTTTAAATATCACTGCGAGACAAAATATTTGGAAAAATGTGGGGAAAAGACAGGTAACTTTGAGAGCAAACCTTGAATTCTCTTTTTGGAAACTTTTTCCTCAGGCCTGAAAGCCACAACTGTGCGTTATGTAAAAGTTTATCATCCTCGTTGCTTTCAAACTGAAGAAGATACATAAAAGCAGACAAACAAATCAAATTAAAATGATGCATAAGTATGTTATCAGAAAAGTGACCAAGCGTTCGCAGACTTTACCCTTTCTGCCATAGGTTGTGAAGGTTGTAATGGCGGTTCTATTGTCACAAACAGTGTCAGTAGAGTGTCATTTCTGGATATAATACCCAAGTCGGCTGGTGCCCCCAAATGACGTCCCCGTTTGTGATAACCGAGGAGGACTGGGGGAGTATTCACACGAAACGTGCCCTCCACCTGCAAAGCAGAATTAACAGCGATAGATGTTACACAGCAAAGGTAATTCCCACCCTTCTCTCGACTAATCGGATGCGAGAAGAAAATTCATCACGATTAGTTATCTACCACAGCGTTAGTGTAGTCGTTTAAGTTCCGAGTTCTCATTAGTTCCACGTAATGTTGTTGATCTTTGCAAACTGACCGAACAACTTTTGCGGAAAACTTTTCCTAAAAACCAAACAGTAAGAAACCTGCGGTGAAGTTGCCATTTCTTGAAAGTCGATATAACCCAACATGAGTGGAACACGTATGATGCACGATCCTCACAGTAGAGAGCGCTATTTATGCAATAGCGAAAATCAGACCTGAAAAAAATCAGGCCTGTACGGGATTCGAACCACTGACCTCTGCGATACTAGTGCAGGGCTCTACCAATTGAGCTAACAAGCCAATTGGGAGCAGGCCGTTAAGTTGATTCGTAATAAACCGTGATGATAAATCAGATACAATGAATATATGAAGTTCATATATTTTGAACTGCGGTATTAGATACGTATGATGCACGATCCTCGCAGTAGAGAGCGCTATTTATGCAATAGCGAAAATCAGACCTGAAAAAAATCAGGCCTGTACGGGATTCGAACCACTGACCTCTGCGATACTAGTGCAGCGCTCTACCAATTGAGCTAACAAGCCAACTGAATGAAAAACAAGAGTCTTGTTTTTTTCTCGTTACGCATGCTACCACCAATAGCGTAGCTCCATTTTCTACAAACACACACACACTCATGACCTACAATTCCCCTATTCGCTCTGACGAAGGGCCAACGCTCGAAACGTCAGCTATAGTAACTCTTTACGGTGGCCGATTTACATTAACAACTAATTTGATGAAAACCAGATTATCCTACTAGTCGGGCGGTTGCAAGTCTAAATTCACTCACGGGAACTTGAACTACTATTTTTTTTCTTAGTCGTCTATACCATAGATTTAAAATCTTAGCCTTTCACGGAACTACCACGCTTACTTAAATGATATCATCTTTACTTACATTGCCCGTGATATTTCTCGATCGAAACAAAAGAAGGTGTTCGAAAAAGTGATTATAGAATGGCAAGAATACCTTATTGTTGAAATAAATAGTCGAGAAGGGAATCTCAACACTTCCCAGCCAGTGGCGCTCAAGTCGCTGATGAATATTCGTGGATTGTTGGCGATCATCCTAGAGCAAGGAGCACAAAGAAGTTCAAGCAAAATTACAGTGAAAGAGGAAGCTAACAAAAGCGCGTTGTCAACAATGTAGGAGATTTCATAAAACAGCAGCAGTGTAAAACTCATTTCTAACTTGTAAAATGTTGAACACGACTTCATCGAACAGATTGAGATAAACCACATCGTTGACGGTTTGAAGATTCTCAGGCGAGTAGTCATTGTTAGGGGCTCTGCAAAACAGGAACAAAATAAAAAACATCAGTGAGGGCAAGTATTTTGTAAACGGCGTTTTGAAAATGTGGAAGAGCCTCACAACAGAAAAATTGACGGAGATTTCTGAAGGAACATAAAGGTTGAAATGCTGTTTTCTTAGCATAGCTAACAACGGCTGACATGCTGTGCAAGTCGAACCAGGTGCAGAGGACAAAAAAAGCTTTTAAACTTACTTGAAAGGTATGATAAGCTCCTCGTTCCAACTCGGACTGGGACCATCAGCAACTGTAGTACTAGCAAATTGTCCCTGAAACACTGCCTCTACGAAGGGACGGACTTGGGGCTGTCAAAGATCAAACCATAGTCAGAATGCATTTCATAACTACACGTCGGTATGCAATATCCTTCAAGTAACCCAATCAAATGTTTGTATCTAACTTCGTGTGATATCGCACGCAATTCCAAGTTAACTGACCTAGCAACACTTGTGCAGACATTGTAAAAACCAAGACGTTCCATCTGCAAATCCAGAGGTATAATTACGGAACCAAACTTACGATTACGATTCAAATTTCTGAATAACAACTTTAGGTCCCTTGTTATAACTATGATTTCATTATCCTTGGACGCGTATCGATATCTTTGGATCCGTATGACATTCCACCCATAGTTACAACCTTGCACCCGTAGTTGTATAGGAGTATTTACAGGCCTCCGTACTACAGAGCAGCTATTCTTTGAAAATGATGGCTGACAACAACCACATGACCTAATGTAACGTTACATTTAAGAAATGGGAGTAATGTCTAATTTAATATTACCTTCCCCCACGGGTCACTTGACGTTCGCGGGGCTCCCTGAGGACCACTTGGAGGAAACCCACCATAACCAGGACCACTTCCCGAAAACATATTAGAGGCTCCAGCTCGTAACGAGCCTCCTGCGCCAAAACGAGCTCCGGCTCCTTGAGTACCACTATTTCAGGAAGAGGAAAAGTGTCATCACTGAGTGTTGTGCGGTTATAGCTCCAGGAGGGTTCATAAATCGTTCCATGAGAGGGGAGATCAAGAAATACAAACTTTTTCAATAAAATATGAAGGGAAACTGGGATTTAAAAGGGTTACGTAGGGTTATTGCAGCAAAAATCCTACATGACAGGAAGGGGGTATTTTCTGTTCAGAACACATCCTCTTTTGGAGAACAATAGCATACGACAGTTGACAGCAAATCGTGCGGTCATAATGTGGGATAGAGAACTGTAGAATATTTCTCATTGTACGACTGAATTACTACTCTCAGTTTGTACACTTAAAGGTGAATAGCACAACCTTTTCTCCCCTCTCCAAACAATCAATGAATAATTTCTACCATTAGCAACACCTACCCTGCTGGCTGCATGTCATCCCGAACTGGAATATCCAAAGCACGCACAATGTTTATAAATACTTTAACATCACTGACAGTCAGATTCTGAGAAGAAGCAAATTTATTAGTTTCTAAAGGAAAAATATGAAATGCTACGTTGATAATAAAGTAGAAGTTAATAAAGATAGATTAGCCTCCCAGAAGTTGAGTTTTTGTTTACAAAAGTTTGGGGAAGTTGATGCTAGCCTTTTGTCGAGCGCTGTGGAGGGTTGTGGGTTGTTGGCGTGTTCATGCACAACGTATTAATGTAACGGATGATGTATAAATAACCCAGTTAGATGAATGAGGAGCTCTTGTTGATTGATGGGGTGCCTCGGGGCTAGCTTGACATTTGAGGCTTGTTCTAACGTTTAGTAACTTTAAGTGATGCCAGAAAGTAAGCAAACAAGCTTATTTTCGAAGAGGCTCTCAAAAGAATGGCCTTTGTAATGCAATGTGGTCAGGTTGCACGGTATTTTTATGGTTGCCACCCACCTGAGCTCCAACTACTTTTCTCTCCTTGCGGACAGGACGAAGAGGCCGTCTGGGAGCGAAGAACTGTCCAAAGCGAACTCCGATCTCACTGAAATATTCAAAGCAAGTTGAATGAAAGATTATCTAAAATCCAGTTGAGGATAGAGTTTGTTTTACAGACTCTTCATTCGTCTTAGTTCCTTTAAACAGATATTAAGGCAACGAGTGTAGGTTTAAGGGTTAAAATTGTTAAAATGCATTTGTGTGGAAAAAGCTACATCACAAGGACTTAAAAGATTTCTAAATCTCAATATTTAACAATCCGTACCTTACAAAGAGTCGTTCGAACAAAGTTACACAAAAGTTAAGAATAAGCATTACTACAAGTGCCCAAAAATAACACTCACCTAATGTCTGGCACTTCATCCTCAATGATCATATCTTTCAATTCGAGCTGTCGCTTGGCGATCAGAGAACGCTGTGTAACCTCATCCCGGATCTTGTAAGATATAAACAAAAAAGTAATGGCTGGTAATTAAGGTAGTGCCTACCAAAGTCGACGTTTTTGTCGAAATACACAGCCCTGATTGGCTAAATCTAGTAAATAGTAAATTGAGAGACCATGAGGAAGTTGTTCTGTGCCGATTATCAACAATAATAAACGCAGCTCAAATGCGCTGTGTTTGTCCGCGTTCAATCCTGCGATCTCGGTCTGTCGCTGCAGGGTCTGTGTAAATCGTCCACTCTTTTCTGTTTAATTTTGCAGGTAGAAATAAAGTAGGCAACAGCTAACGTGTCCGCATTTCGATCTAATAAAAATGGCGTAAGGTTGTCAATTGTCTAGTGACTAAATCGTGAAAGGAGTCGACCAAAAGAGTGGAGGATATTAACACTTCTCAGTAAAAGGCAAATGGAAACGTTACCTTGTTCAAAAACTTCGTAACAACTGTCTTGTGAGAGGAAATTTCATCTTCAGCTTCTTCTTCCTCTTGATCGCCGCGCATTCTTCTTTCATACGCCTTTATGAAACAAAGAAAATTGTGCTTAGATGAGCTGAGTCAGGAACTTTCGAGCATGTCAAAACAAATGTAACTTTGATTTCTCAACTGGGATTTTGCATCCTGAGTCAATTACATCCATCTCAAGCCACCCTCGTTCCTTTTTGCTGCACTCTTCCCATTTTTCTGTTTTCCTCTCTATCTACTGACAGTTTACTCTTTGTTTCCACATTAGAAGTAATTTTATTTTTCCAATATTACACCATTTTACCATACTAGGGTACTGGAACGCGCAAATATGCGACGGTATTACACTGTAGAATAAGGCGGAAATACGGACGGAAAGCAGGACAACAAAATGGCTGCACTGACGGTCCAAACTTTTCTTCGTTCTCGTTTATTAGGTTTTGCAATTTAGGCGCTCTAACTTTAAAAAAGCACGATTTGACGATTTTAGCACAACGAAAAGCTATATCCGGCTCAGGTGCCAAAAACTTCAAAGTTTCAAAGATCATTTAACAAAACAGAACCATGAAAAACCTCACGTCGAAAAGGTTGTCAGGTATTTCTCTATCCCGTGATGGAATCATTTTAAAATTCTTGAACTCGGTCACCTGAAAGGTCAGACAAACCATTCAAAAATAAAAAAAATTAGAAGCAATGGTAGAATTCTTCCGACAGGATTAACCTCATCGAAAAATATCCTCGTTGTAGCAATGGAAATCTAGTTAAACCTTTAACTCCTTGGAGTAACTCAAGCATTTCATTTCTCCATACAGTATCACCCCTGAATCAAAGACACAGGTAACGAAAGTAAAAGAAAATCATCAACACCTTAGGAACCCCTTGATTGTTAAAGCAATTCTCTTATCAGTACCACGGGAAAACCACTGAGAACAATATCGAGAATATGCATATTAATTGGGGTCAAAAGGCTTAAATCCTAATGGAAAGTTGCTCATCTCACCCCTTTGTCTCTTAGTTGAATGAGCTTGAACCGCTTAGACTTTACGAACTCCTTTTGGCTGACAAATTCACACTCTTCGTCCAACTGGTTTAGTCGAAAGTACTGTGGAGCATTTGGTCCATCCTGTACTCCCTGAGTGAGCTACAAAAAAAAAAACTGAATTACAGGAAAGAAAATAAATTGAGTTGAAAGCATTGTTATTTGGCGCCATGGACCAATGCTAAACCATTACTCTGCTATTAAGAACACTGTTTTGGGCATTGAACGAATTCAGTCCAGTCATTTCAGTACACTACAAAATCGTTACTCCATTTTGCCCATTATGGCCTTGACCATTTTTCGATCATTTCTTAAAACTAATCCCAGATCACAAAGGGTTAACTGTACTTTCACCTGTGATTGGTCAAGGTTAGCGACTACTTTTCAGGACTACTCTCACCCGGACGATACGACGATCGACTAAACGATCAATTCAGAATTTAGAGTAACAAAACAACAAAATACCTTAATGATGTTCATGATATCAGCATTGGCTGGGTCATTAGGATCCAAATGGGATTGTTCTGAAAAAAGGAGAAAGAGCTAATACCAGAGGGACGAGATTTCTGACGAAGAGATTTATGAAAGCACTGATTTTATGCAAACAATCACACAACAACAAAGAAAGCATATACAAAATACATCTGCCGTTCTGGTAAAACATTTCAAGGTGTTATAGTCTCTACTGACCACCGTCAAACACAAACATATATCTTCTTTCCACCAAACCTTCCCACTTACCGATCCATTTTATTACATTTTGTATATCCACCATTCCTGCAGCTCCAAGAGCTGCCAATGCATCGTACTTTTTCATGGCACTGATGGCAAGAAATAAAAGGAATATGAAAAAAGAGCACAAAAACAAACGAACAAAACTAGGAGCGAACTAAAAGCGAAAACGAGGGAAAAACCAGATCGACAAACGGCAACTTTGTCAGTAAACCAAGACGGATGGTAAATTTTAGGCTCGCGCTTTAAATGGGGAAAGATGTTCTTCCCTAGTGAGTCCCCCACGAGGAATTGAACCTTACATCTTCGGTATACGCACTTCAATGCTCTACTACTGAGCCAGAGACCACGACTGTGAGGTGGGCCATATACTAAAGGATAAAAGGGGTATGTTTGTTAAGAAACTGCAGTGCTACTTGGGTGAGAGGTAAACAAGATAATTTGGTTTAATCAACTGAGTTTACAGTGTCAATTGTCCATCGTGAAGAGTTTCCTAATACTGACCTTTCGAGCGTTAGCACCTCGTCAGTGCGAAAAGAAGAACTGTGGGTTGTGTCTTGTGGTTTCTATACAAAGAGATACAGCTCGGCCATGGTTCCAACCAATAGCATCGCTCCATCTTTTGATATAAACCACACACAACCCACAATCCCTCTATTCGCTCTGATGAAGGGCCGATGCTCAAACGTCAGCTTTAGAAATTTTAACGGTGGCCAGTTTACATTATCAACTCAGTTGATAAAACCAAATTATCACGCTTTATACTATCATAATAAGTCTCTGTCGACTTTGTTTCTTTATCTGTTGTTTCGTTTTTTCGCTTGTCTTCATTTGTATGAACTTTGATATGGTACTGTTTTTGTCACCCACTGGAAAAGAAAGAAGTATAGGGTATGCCGACCGCAAGCCTCAGTTTCTCTCCTCACTGAAGCCTTCCACTATCCAGTATTAGAACATAGCTAGCAGAGTCGCGCAATCAAATTCATTATACGTAAGCGTGCTCAAAATCCCGATAGTGCATGCTGATAGCGTCAGCAAATCCGACTTCGCCAGAAATTTTTTTTTCGCGCGAGCGGCCATTGTGAGCGCGGGGAAAAATAATATATTTCGCGACAATAATGGATACAAACAGAAACTCGGCCTATTAGTCCGAAAACGAAGACAAATGTTTCGACCTTTTCCCTTGGGCTAGAGTTCTCAAATGAGGCAGAAAAAGAGACAAACAAAGGAAAAGGAGACTTGGCATCAGCGCCGTCACGATTCGCTTCAACTGATATTGTTGTCCGTTTTTCTCGTCGGATTTGATGCACAATTCCACCGGCTATGTTCTAAAACAATTGGTTCATGCTTTCAGCTGTGTACTATCGAGTTATGGAGCACGTGGGAAGTCTGAAGAGCACTCAAGAAGCTACAGTTGCCCTCGGCTATCGCCTCGGGCAACTCTTACGCTTCTTTCGTGCTCTCCAAACTTCCCGCGTGCTCCATAACTCGACAGTGCACGCTAAAGCATGAACCAATTGTTAACTATAGAGCAGTGACCTCTTCCAGTTGAAAGTTAGATTAGACTGTGCATGAACCATACAGCACTTACAGTACCTTAAATTTGAAGCCGATTTTCCTGTAAGTAAGGGTGGCGCCATAGCTTTGCCATCATTACCTACACCCCAGCTAACACTTGCCAAGACAGTACCAGAGGTCAAGAGGTAGACCGGGGGTTGCGGCTCAGCAGCATTGTTAGAGGCAAAGTCAAGCGGTTGCCCTGGAAAAGACAAAGCAAAAATTGAAATAAAGTAAAGATGAAAGAGTGTGAGAGAGACAATATGCTAGCGCTTGCTGTGATAGACTCTGGATAAAAAGGTACAGGTTCACGGCCTGGCTGAGTTATTATGTTGTGATCCTTGGCAAGACATACACTGCCTCTCTTCGCCCACTTTGGGTACAGGTTTACCTTTCAGGAAATCGTAAAAATTGCTAGGGGCGAAGGGGTTAAGGGGAAGAGGTAATATAAGTAGTAAACTTTCTCTTTCACTTCATGCTGCAGACAACAGGATTATTACCCGCAATTATCGCAGTTATAAGCCACTTGGCATCTAAAATTAAACATTTAAAGTGAATAATGAAATGAGCGGATATTATCGGATGGCACAATTAGTATGGAAATTCACTAAGGAATGTATCCTACCTACGAGGGCGAATGAAATAAAAATACCCCGATAAGCAAATCTTGCAGATGCGCAAGGTAGCGTTAAGGCATTCTCTGAGGTTAATGTTGTGTACTCACCACTTCCTACACCTTCGTGTTTGTAGAAAACCTGATGATCACTACTGAACTCAAAAGACCCCAGCTCCACTCTCCCAGACATGTGACTAGGCTCAGGAATCGGTAGGAACAGCTCAGCAACAAGCTTGCTTTGCATACCAGATTCCATTAACTAATAAAGAAAGAAAAAGAAAGAAATCAAAACAAGACAAAACAAGCGCACGAGCCATAATGTTTGTTGAAGAATTGATGAATAGGAGTGCTTACCATTTTAATAGTAAAGCTTTTTAGTATATACTAAAACAGTGGATAGCGTTTAAGGCGTGCTCTGATTGGCTAGTAAAACTCCGAATATCCTTTGCTATTTACCTCCGAGCAACCTGGGAAAAATGGCGTCCCAGTTTGCATCCGTGACAAGGGAAGAAATCACTCAAATCAATTTTTGGTGGTGTATATTATCTCACTGTTTAAGTATATACTGAAACAACTATTCACCTCAGTGTCGGTGGTTAGCTGTGGATATTTACCGAGCCGCGAAGCGGCGAGGTAAATATCCACCACTAACCACCTCCACTTCGGTGAATAGTTGTTATTTATTCTAAAGGTTGCCATGTTAAAGATTTGTGTCTTCCTTTTGCAAAATTTTGTATAGGCCACTTGTCGGGTGAACGAAGTTTTGTATTCCTTTCAGACTTGAAACTTTTACGCTTCAAATTTTATAACCAGATGGTTCCTGAGCCCCAAGTCTTTGCCAACCCAGATGCGGTCCTTCAGCAGGCCCAACCCCACAACAAGCATGTTGTTTACCGACTATATCTCAAAGCGTGGTTTGCGGAAATTGGCATAATAGCCCCTCAAAGCCCAAGGAACGAAACAGTGGAGTACAAATTAAAACAATCGACGAAGCTTTCTAACCTGGAGTTTGATGTTCTCTGGCCATTGGACAATCTGAATGTTGTGTATTTCACCAAAGTGGATCGCAAAGTCATTTGACAGCCTCCTATTCAACATAACACCAACAGTAATACCAAAATCAAAAGAAGGGGACAACACTATAAAGTAAAGATCAAGACACTTGTCACATTAGCTCTAGTCTTACCCAGGAGTGATTGGAAGCAAGAAAAGCTAACGTCTGGTTGAAGAATTCTCTTTGGTATGCTGAATGACATAGAGTAGAGGATGTGCACTACGTGTGTGCAGGAAATTCAACTTACTTGACGATTGTCCTCGATACCTCTTTGCCATTGAACAAGACTTTAATGAATGCTGACCAGTTTTGCATCTCAGTGCGCCTCTGTTTCTCAGGCCTGAACAGTAAAAATACAAAACAGTCACAAATTGAGCAAAACCTAACTACAACCACACCACGTATGTCCAATTCCGAATACCTTCCGCTTACTTTTTTGCTATTCTTACTATTTCAGACTCTTTCTACTAAGATTGACAGACTGCAAACAGTCAACTGCTGTGCACCGTGAAGTGTCATGAAGGGCAATCCGAGCCATTACAATACTGTATAGTTAAGTCAATTTACCAACTCATTGCATTCAAACTCACACTAAGAACGCTACAATACCTTGTGACCTGATCAGTAGTGGTAACATTAGCTGTCATTTGAAGTTCAGGGATGAGGATAGGTTCGCCTACAATGCAATTTTGTTAACATTAACACTTTTTGATCGTGCGTCTTACGACCAAAAGCAAAGTCATCACAAACAAGTTGCCACAAACGAGAGGAGAAAACGAAGATCACCATGATGTGATTGGTTTAGTTTTGTTTCTAATTGGTAGAAAGGATGACGTACATTTTTCAGATAAATATCAAAGCGAAGTTAGAGAAAAATAAATGGATCTTGGAGTACTTTCGACACTGAACTGAAAATTGCTCTAAAATCACTGAAAACTTAATTAAACGAGTGAAGTCGTAACATTGTATCCTGCCACATGAAAATCAGGTAAGTAGTTAGGAAGAAAATTCATTTTGATTCGATCATTGTAATCAAAGTTTATTATTTCAGCCAAAGTTTCCTTGAAAACTAAATTTTCCATAAAACAACCACTCAGAAGATTTCCCTGATACCAATTTCCTTAGCAAACACAGGTGGCGAAAGACAGATTGTGTAAAACAACAAAACTGCTATGGATATCTCATACTACTGTTACCGCATTATACCTGGAGCGCGTCTCTTTTCCACAGCATTCTGTTTGAGGTTTTCGTACTCTGCTTCTTCGTCAAACTTCGGGGGACGTGTGGGTCGAGGAGGAACTGAGGAATACATCAAAAGATTTGAGAATACTTGGACCCTTTCATACCCCCCTCCCCCTTAACGACTGTTTCAACAGTTCCACAATCCCTCTTTTTTAAATAATAACCCATGGGACGGCAAAGTGCACCGGCATACTCTGCTGTTTCAATGTCATACTAAAAGTCACGCGGTTACAAATTCTCCTCCGTCTTTGTCCATTGCGAGCAAATATGTAACATAAGAACACTCATAAGGTAGACAAGCGACACAAGTCAGATATCGCGTATGAGTCTTTCTTCACACTTAGAACCAAAAGCCAAAGGACCTCAATATAATTATCACCTGGATGATTGTGGAGCAGCAGACGGTGTTGTTTCACTACACTTCATCAGTGATTACAGGGGCGCGGTGACGCGGATCTACATTATCACTTTCTTCATAAATCCTGCTATTAACACATTATATGCGAAAGACTACCGCACCCGAAAGTTACCCGGTTATTCTGAAATCGCTCCATTATTCATTCCAATAATTCTCAGAAAAAGATTGCTTGGTCTCAAGAGGATTAACTTACGTCCATCTGTTTCACCTTCTCCTTCGACAAGACTGGACTCTTGGGTTTCCTGGCGTGCTCTTTTCTGTTTATCAAATTTAAATTGAAACAAATGACATTTGGAAAAAAATCTACACGAGAAAAGTAATCGGTAAAGAACACAAGGTGATTCCAAGAAAAAGAACCATAGAATCATAAGCATCAGTTAACTCTAGCTTTGACTTTTCATGCCATTACAACATTTCAAGATTTGCTATACCTCCTAAGGTGTGGATTGGTAATGTGTTTGACTTAAGGTTCAAAATTCAGAACTTTAGCCCTGGACATATTCTCTAGGTTCTTTAGCGAGACACGCAACTCCCACCAAGTTTTTCTACACCAAGGAATCTTCTGTCGAGCCTTTGGTCCAGTGACACCGCCACAGATTACCCTTATTGTTGGTTTGCGAAGCCTAAAGCCATTAAGGGTGTTGTTAATGTTCCTGGTTGGGAAGCTGAGTTGGTTCACTGCAGGTAACCCTGACAGTCTGCCGGTCCCTATGTATACCCCTGAGTAAAGAGAGGCGTGGGGAGAGTACGACATCCTGCGCAAGAACATGACGACCTGTCCAGGGCTTAGACCAGACCTCTAAGCCCAGAGTCAAGCGTGCTAAGCAATGAACTATAGCATCTCATCCAAGAGGTGGAAAGGGGAGGGAGGGAGAGGGGGGAGGGGGGAGGGTAGAGATAACAATATTCATTGCCACTTGATGTTGTGAAAAACGAGCTCCAGCCACCGAGCTCGTGTGAAGACATTTTAACTTATATTTATTCCTTACAGTAATGCTGGCTACGTAAAGGGCTTCAAGTAAGCCACACCCAAAATTCGTCTACATGGTGATATCATTCCGCCATTTTGTCGTCTATGTAGCATTCAAAATAATTTGGATATATCAACAAAGTTGAAATGGTAAATTGGCCACCGTAACGATTACAAAAGCTGACGTTTCGAGCCTTTATATAGCATTCAGTTACAAAGTATATACCCTAGTACAACATCTGCCTACGTTAGGGATCAGTGGCAAAAGTGAGTACTGAACAGTGAAGTATTATGTACCCTTCTCTTTGCTTCTTTTTTCCACTCTCTTAATTCCTCCTCATACTCCGCTTGTTTGCTTAGATATTCTTCATCAAACTCTTCCCTATAAGCAATGAAACAATTCATTTATAAATGTTTGTTCTTTTCAAATCTCAGCAAAACTGGGTAAAAAGGTTATCCTATTGAAGCACACTAAAAAAAAAACCATTAGCCATGTTATACAAGTTCATTCTTATGATAAATATGTCATCCTCACCTTCTTTCTTGTAGTTCGTCAGCCAATTCTTCCTCAAACAATGCCTGATCCTCTTCTTTATTTGTTTCCTCTCTGCACATAGAATTCAGAAACCCATGACTCAGAAATTTTAGAGTTAATGCATTTTGAACAGTGAAAGAATTAGGAAGGAATTTATTTTTTTCAGTCATTCACTTCATTTTTGACCAGGAGTTTTAGTCTTACATGTATTGGAAATATTAGCCCAAAAATCTTCTAAAATGGTGTGGTTTGCTGTAGCACAAGTGCCCTGACATGGCGCAGCGTTGTACTGCATTGTATTAGAGTATTATTTGACAAGAAAATGTAGAAAATGGCCTCAACAGTCAAGCTAACCCGGGAGAGCGAGCTAATGAGACATATGCGATTTACAACTAAAGAAATTGAGCAACTTTTAGTGTTTGTACAATAAAATTACCCATTACATCTCTCAGTTACTACGTTTACTGTGATTGGTTAATTTAGAAGACTTTACTCTCGTTAGCTACCGCCAGTTTTCCTTAATTTTTTATGAGTAAATGAGAGTTTGAAGCTTTTGTTTTCTTTCTATTTGAAATTACTTTTCTGCATTCGATGTGCATCACTCCATTGAAGACCTGTGTGAAACTAGAATTCTTTCCCAACCCGTCAACGGACCTGGAACTCAGTTACAAAGAGGTATGTACAATATGTTTTTTAAACAATTTCAATACCTTCTTATCGTCAACTTTAACTGGGTGTTCACATAACCCTGGTATTCTCTGAGAGTTTTAATTTCACGCCAGCACCTAACATAAACGAAGGAAAAAAAGAACAAAAATACCTGTCCACTTTTATAACAAACACATAAAGAAAATTATTTTGACATCAATACGTGTATCACTCATGGTCTTCAAATAGATCCAAACTTACTTTAACAAGTTCTTGAGTAAAATTCTATCGCTGTGGTCCTCTGAATCTCGTAGTTTTCTTGTTTGTCTGTTATACAATGCAAATGAAAATGAATATTTAATATTGGAAAAGAAGCAACTGAAGAAACAGGTTAACTGGTATCTCCAAAATTTTTTCAATAGTTTACATATATGTACCAGTTATGCACTCCACATCGTCTATGTATAATGACATAAACACTGACATGGCTGACATAAGAGCAAGTGCTCAATTATAGAGCAAGGTGGCCTGTTGCTGAAGATCCATTGAAGAGAAGGAAAGCAATATTTTCTCCTAAACAACCTCAATTACTTAATTTTTTCCACGTAATGTTTTTAGCTTAGGTCCTCCTCTATGAGTGGCAAAACTTCAAAGGTGAAGAATGCTTGAGTAACCGCGTAATTTTGATCGAAGAGAAATATTTACTTCGTACTACAATGTGAGATTCCAAAGACCAAACCACAGTCATGCAAGTGTTTCAAAATTGTCTTATGATGTCTTTAAAATTCAACTGTGGATGCCTGGGCACTACTTTGGATAAAACTCAGAAACCTAGCTGTACCTGCATGGTCTCCCACAATTCAACCAACAGGGAAGCGCTGTTCTGGTTATCATTGCTCTTAATTGTTCAAACAAATTTCCAAGAACCTTTTGACTCCCATGCATCTAATTTCTCATTACAGTACCAACCCTAAATCACACATTAAGGTCATGAGAAAAGAGGAAATGATCACCAACTAAGTAAAGAGGCTTTTGATTTTTTAAACAATTCTCCTTGTCAGCACCCTATGAAATGCTTAGGGAAGTGTGGAGAATACGCATACTCTTGTTAGATTGTAAAGAGTTGATGGTGGAAAAAAAATGATGTCATAGTTTCTTGAGTATACATCTCTTTTATAGAAAATTTCAGGTTCAAAAAAAGTTTTCTCAAACCTGATTTGATCTTTGTACTCTTTAATTCTCTTGTCTGTATCTGATATTGAAACTGCTCTTGCTTTTCCTTTTCCCTGTGTGATGAAAAGAAAAATCCAATAAAATCATTTTACAATCAAATAATACCAAAAATAGCATAAGAGCTCACAGCTAAGGTTCATTGTCGCTGCAGACCAAAAAAAAAATATTAAGTTATCCCAGAAGTCAAATGTGAAGCAATACTGGGGCTTCAGGACCACACTTCAAAGTGTATCAAATTAAATTGAGAGCAACCTTACCACCTTTTCTGCATTTTCTTGAAGCTGCTGAAGAGCAATCTTTAATGCTGTCAGCTGAAGAAAAATATAAATATCAAGGCAAAGAGTAACTTTAGTTTCTTAGAAAATGGTTTGGACAAAAGATTCTGGTCTGTGAGAATCTTGATGAGGAGAGTAACCTATGAGATACCATGGCATTTCAACCACCTGAGCTAAAGTCACTCAAGGCATAATGCAGTGCATTCCATTAATTTTCAAACAACAGAAAAAAGGGTAATTTTCTAGTCATTGAACTATCCCCATTATTTGATAAAAATCTTTGGAAGCTTCTCCTTGAGATTTCTACGGTAATCTCCCCAAATATGATTACATTTACAGTGTCGAAAGAAGCAGGTTAATCAAATTTGCATGCATGTTAAAATGAACAACACCTTGTCGGAATAGTGGGAGGAAAGGGCTTTTCTCCTTCTCTCTGTATACTGTTTATGGTGCTGCTGTAGTCTGGAAGCCAAGACATGTTCCTTGCTGAACAATGGGTGATGGGTGAAAGTCAGAGTGGATAAATCAACATCAAGCTGATATTGAGCACCTCCCTCATCTATGGAAATAAAAAGAGATCATATTCTTCACCCATATAATTATTTAGCAATGATTTATGAATAATATGACCAAATTGTAAGGGAACTTCATACTTCCTACCTGTTGTTTATTTTACAGGATTAAAATCATGACAACCTGCATTATGTTCAATTAGTTTTGTGCCTAATGCTGTCATAAAAAGTTCCTTTTCAGTATCATTTTTCCTCAGATTATTTCCTAAATGAATTTTAATACTATAAATATGCATACAGAACAAAATGCTTTCTTCAAACAAGCATGACCTTCTCCCAGTCATGGCACTTTATGATCACAAGATCAAATTGAAACCAGTCAGTCAGAATAAATGTCTACTACACAATAAACCACGAGAGGTCCAACAAAATACAACTAATACCTCTAGTGCACACAAATAGTGAATAAGAAAAAGCAACTTAATACAATGAATTTTAGAGTTATACAGTAATATGGTTAAAAAATGTCAAGCTCTTAATCTTACCTGTTGAGCCTATGAATCTGCCATCAAATGGCTCCACTTGGGCCTAAACAAAGGAGATAAGACAAGACTGATCCAAGAGATGGCACAGCCACAGGCAACTAGATTTTGTTTTATAAATGACATGTCTTTGCTTAATGATAATATGTCAGGGGTTTTAAGATTTTGGAGTGTAAAGCCTGCAAGCATCTGCAATTCTTTTCCAAAATTTATATTTTACAAAATCATACCTTTATCCACTCTGTTTGTAACAGAGGATCAACCTCCTCAAGGTTTATAACTGGAGGTCTTGTTGGTTTTTCCTTCAGTGGAGAGGATAACCTCTTCAACTGGCCATCTTCTCCAAACCAATGGGTCTGGTTGCCCTCCTTTATCCTGTTTTCCATAATGTTCAAATTGGCAGGAGAAACTTGTGGTGGTTTGCCCACATAGAAACCCTCTTCTTCCCAAAATCGAGGCTCAACACCTTCAGGGACTTTTTCATCCAATGGAACTGAAAAAAAGAATAAAACTGAATGTCATTTCTTGTAGATTATAATTATAACAGTTATTTGCCAGTTTGAAGGGAATTATTTACTTTTAACATAATCGCACGGCATGGGCAAGTTTGTAAATAAACCTGGGTTAAAAACAGATTTAACAATGAAAGTAAATCCACTATCTCATCCACTATCTCCTCATTGAAGTATTATTCAGAGTGTATGTTTTTGTGAGGGGAAATAAACCTTAAGAAAAAACTCTCTTGAGGGTTATTCCAAGTTTGCCATTTGTAAGCTATTCTACCCTTGATTGCTACTCTTAGAATTGATTAACAAACCTTACACCTAATTCTAAGAATAAGAGCATTCAGATCAAGCTACTGGGGCAAGAACTGGGTACTCTTCCACTTTACTGTTATAGTTGTTCTCTTAAATAGTGAACTTAAATACTTGTCCAGTGGTGATGATACTATACTTCAATCAGTAATGAAATACAGTGTCATGTAATATACACCACTCTGTTGGTGTATGTAAGTTCAAGTGCACAACATGTATTTTTTTCAGAAGATCTTAGCAGGAACAACATTGGATCTTACCAGATCTCATACTGGGTATATTGTAAATTTCGATTTCATCCTCTAACTGTTTTGCCAGTGGTTTATAGGGAGGCTTGCCCCAGAATGTCAGCAGTTCATTTTCTCTTAGTGGCTGTTCAGTTGGCTCCTAAGACAATCAATCTTTGAGTTAGTGCATGTACATTGTATAATTAACAATTATAATGTGTTAACAGATTAATAAATAAAATCATTCTACAGAACTACCAACCAAAGTGAAATGCCCAAAGTATTACTGATTGGAATGGGCAATCTGGTGCACAGCACATTTACAGTGTATTACCTCGGGTTCTTCTTCAGTGTCCTCTGCTTCTCTCTTGTCTTTGTCCATTGTCTCTTTTCCCACAAAAAAATTGAATGCTTCTTCTTCTGTGGGGATACCCTGAAAAAAAAAAAGAGCAATAAAATTACACTTACAATATAAATAACAAGCATTCATGTTGTAATTTAAATAATTTTTCCACATATCAGGACTGGAATGATGGAAAATACTGGTCAAAGTATATTAAATTCATTTTGACCTGAAATTCCCTTTTAACTACTACATCTACATTCAAATAAGAGGTTTACCTTCTAAATATGATGAATGCTTCAAACATAAATATTGCAACTTCTTGAGAAGGGGGTATCTAGAGTGCACCATGCTCATTAGCAGGTGCTCGGCTCCAAGTTCAAAACCTCTACCCCTTTATGGATACCAACAGACTAATAAGTGTAGAATTCTTCATGCCAACGTTATGAATGTATTTGGATACTGGGAAGAGTGAGCTTCACATCTCTGCTACTCAATCAGTGCCAATGAAATTTAAAAGTGGTACCCCCAATCCATATTTGACTATCTTCATTTTACAGGTATTTAATTCTTTTGGCTTTCTCATTCTCAGAGGGCAAATTATACAATCATGAAATTTAGCTCTATGAGCGTCAATTTTAAATTGCATTTATGTTATATGTGTACTGTTAAGGGCAAGATGTCTGGTTCTTCCGTCACTCAGCATCAAGAATAAGCTGCAAACAAAAATACCAGACAGTAATTACTTTTTACTGTTAGTAGGAAATAGCACATGTAGATACCTCTGCAGCTCTCTGTCGTGTCAGTGTAGCCATCTTTCTCCATTTGTTTGCACTTGCTATGCTTGCTTGAAGTTCAGCATCTTCTGTGTCATCTTCTTCTGGAACATCACCCAAAAGCTAAAGAAAATCAAAGTCTTTAATATGAACACATTTAATTTACTAGAAGTGAGATTTTCTAGTGATTAACATGGCCAGCTACACAAGAAAGCCTTTGATATTAATAACTGCAAAAAGAGTAACAATTACAACAATCATAAACCTTAAAATGAAAATATTACCAAAAGTATTTTCAGTGATCTAGAAGAAATAGTCATTATGCCTGTGCCCTATACAAAATGTACTGTACACTACAATGTACATTATGGATTGTGTGCTATGGTGATGAAATTCTAATCAGAAGTTACACAGTGTTTTTACAACATTTAATCATAGAGCATGCAATTAAAAGAATTCATAAGACTTTAAACTGGCTTGAAAATTGTAAACAGAAAAAAACTTCAGCCTCAAAGAAAGACATCTACATCCTCACACATGTCAGCTGAGGCACACATTGTTAAACACATTAAGTAAAATTGTTATTTAGCCTAGAATTCATATTATCATAAGTTACTAATTTTAAAATGAAACTTCATTTTACCCCTGCATCATCAAATCTTGTTGGTAAAGGTCTGTCTCTTAAGCCACGCAGTCTTCGTTTTGGTGTGCCCTGATGGAGGCAAAAAGGAGGAATGTCATTTTGTATTTGGTGACCAAAACAATTTCATTAAAATACATCATTAGAGAGAGTTCTTTATAAACGTATCAGTTAAACAAGGCTGAGAACTTCACTTAAACAGATAAAATTACTGTAGTAGCAAACGTATGTGACTTTGCATGTATGCCTTACTATCACTAAAGTAATTTGAATCTTTTTGTAAACCTAGATTAATCAGACAAGTGTACCTCTCCTTCTCCAGATCTGGGAACTGCCTAAAACAAGAGGTATGATCAGTTTTTAGAGTATTATTAATATCTTTGGATACTTCTATTAAAATATATATTAATTTAGTATAAACTAAAACAGTGGATAGCTTTTAAGGTGCCTTCTAAACTCAAATTCCAAATTTCCTTTGTTATTCACCTCTGAGCAACTCAAAGGGGATTTGCACCAAAAATATTATAATTAATGCAGAAATAAAGGGTCTGTCCTGGAACCATTATTATTTATCGTATTTATAAATGATCTACCTAGGCTAGTACTGTACATCGTGGTAAAATAGTCTTGTATGCTGACGATACTGCTCTATTTTTTGCCGATAGAAACATTCAAACTATTCACTCAATCCACTCTACAAGAAGACTTGAATGCCATTGGCGAATGGTTTTCTTTGAATCGCGTGCTAGTAAACTGACTGCGACAAAACCATTGTCATGCGTTTTGCTTTAAACAGTGTCTCGCAAGATCACAAGGACTCCTTATTTTTATTGCCAGGGCAATCTTCTGGAGCTGTCAAACACTGTGAAATACTTGGGTTTAATTTTTGATGCTTCTATGGACTGGCATGAACACATAAACAGCATTTCTAATAAAGTAACTCATACATTAAATTCATTGGGAAGAATTCGCAAATATTTAGATACTGATACCTGTAAGCTTTTATATATGACTTTAGTTCAGCCTTTAATGGAATATTGTGATATTGTCTAGTCCAATGCTGATAGCACATCTCTTCAAAGACTTCTTAGGCTTCAGAAACGGATTATTCTCCAAAAGAAGATTAGGGAAGACCGTGCGGCAAATTTGTTTTGTGAACTGGGATATGGGTCTCCTTGTTGGAATGTTGGAACTTTCACAAGTGTGTAACTGTATTTAAATGCCTTAATGGACATTATCCACCCTATCTGAGAAGGCTTTTTTCCTATAATTCAGATTTCCACCATTACAATACCAGAAATAGAGGGAATCTACATATGGTCAAAATAACTTAGAACTAAATCTGGCTACAGGTCATTTACCTATTCAGCTGCTAAACTATTTAACAACCTTGATCATGCCAAAAAATGCTCCCTGACACTTAAAGAGTTTGTAAATAACAACTGGCCTAAATAACTTGTAATAATCTAAGTATATAAATCGGCATCGTAGGTTTATTGTTAACGGAACAAGGACAAAGGGTTATTTATTTATTTATTTTAACGTTTACAATATATTAATATATATATATTTGTGTGTGTATGTTTTTAATATTTTAGATGCACAGCTTCACTGCAAATAAGTGACTAAGCTCTATGGATTCTGTGCCTAATAAAGCATCTATCTATCTATCTAAATGA
Source organism: Stylophora pistillata (assembly GCF_964205215.1). Taxonomy (NCBI): domain Eukaryota; kingdom Metazoa; phylum Cnidaria; class Anthozoa; order Scleractinia; family Pocilloporidae; genus Stylophora; species Stylophora pistillata. The sequence continues at coordinate 12,228,788 of NC_142522.1, read as the reverse complement.
GTTAAAATCATCTTTTGGTGCTTAATATTATCTCACTGCTTTAGTATAAATTTACGATTAAAAACAACTATTCATATCAGTGTCTGTGGCTACTGCTTGATATTTACCTTGCTACATTGGGTTAGGTAAATACTGTAGTACCCTGGCTTCTAACTCAAACTCCCAAGGAAAACAAAAAGTGGTTAGAGTAAGCAAGGGTGTGAGTTAGCTGATAGTTGAGGACTGAAAAAGTGGGTCAAAGAAAATCAGATCTAGCTTGAGTTACTAAGGGGGGGGGGGGGGGAGGGGGTTCCAGTTAATGTGATTCAACTGCATCAACCACTGACCACCTTCACTTTGGTGAAAAGTTGTTAACTATTTACACTCAAACATGGCTTTTGCATTAATGCAAATTGATATCAATTTGGAGACCCTTCTAACAAGTTTATTCCATTATTGGAACTTTTCAGGATACTTATGCTAGAGTGGACTTTCACTCTTCATGCGTGCTTCAAATAAATCTTGGCTGAAGTTTGGAAAGTTGATGTAGATAGAGTCTCTACTTCCTTTGCCAAGTCCATAAGAACAGAATGTGCTGTTAGTGTTTTAAAAATACCTGTTTTCCTCGCACTTTACTTCTGAGCCTTTCTCTAATAGAGGCATTCAGACTCATGCTTTCCCCTGGTGATGAGGACTTGCCAGAATCCATAATTTGCTGAAGCCTGGGGCCTGGTTCACTAAGCCTGGAGGGACCTTTGAAGATGATTAGAACATAATGATCAAGGAGTGTTGGATAAATAAACGAAAAAATGACATGGATAATACAATTTATGCTAGTATATACAAATTTTGAAAAGAAAAAGCCTCTTCTTTAAATCACACAATTATCAACTAGAGGTTAATCAAGTATGGACACTGCAAACTGTCCATGTTTGCAATACTATATGTAACCTTCAAACAAATTAGCCCCATGCACAATCAGTTTTAGGTGTGTGTTTTTTTCTCGAATTTGAATGACCATTTATATTCTACATATAGGTTGCAACCAAATAAACTTAAACTGCTGCCAGAATGCTCTCATGACTATTACTGATTAGCACTTGTGAGACACTTGCTTGAACACTCGATCGTTACTAAAAATTTGAATCCTTGTTTTGGTGTTAAAAAGGCAAATCATTGGGTTATAATGATTCTTAAGAGATATGTAATCTATAAAAGGTTGCGCTGACAATCAGTAACAGTGCAGAATGTCTTTAATACCTTTTTGTAAGATATAAGACAGCTGCTGGGTAATTCAAGACTTGGACTTTTTCACCGAGAACCAAGTAATAGGGCTAATTATAATTTAACTGCAATTTTGAAAATTAGAAATAGGGGCAACCTGCAGACGGTGATTCTGCATTGGTCCTTTCTTCTCCCCATGCCCCACCAAAAGTATTGGAAAGCTGAAACAGTGATAAAAATACAGCTTTAAGTGAAGAAAACATAAAGAGCTACATTGCATGCAAAAATGAGATACATGACATCAGTTCTTTTAAATGGTATGCAAATGAATCTTGACAGCTACAGTCGTTACCCAGGCATAAACCTTTTAGAAATACAGCTTTAAGTGAAGAACAAATGAAGAGCTACAGAGTATGCAACAAGATACAAGACATCTTTAAAATGGTATGCAAATGTTCTTGACAGCTAAACAGCTTTTACAACTGTAAGGTGTGTCTTGCATATACAGTCGCTACCCATCAATGTTTCCAGCAAACATCACCAGTCAAGTCTGAAGATAATAACTAATGGCCATAACTCTCTGCAAGGTTTTCTCTCCTCAAAGACCAAAGTGACTTAATATCAATGATATTTAAAATTGTTTGTTCTCTACTCTACCCTAAAAGTGAACTTTTTGAATAAAAAAAAGAAGTCAAATTCAGGTCATCATAATTACTCCAATGAGCAGCCACTAATACTCACGGTCTTCAAATAAGTGAGGAGAATTTGCTACCTTTCTATATTCAAGAAATGGATAGATATTCTAGTATTCTTGGATAAGAACGAATAAACTGTGGGCCCCGTCTGCTGCAGGGTTAGGGGTAGGAGACGTTAATTTCCCACGCACGAGATTACTGTGTGGTGGATGTCCTCCCCTGGGCGGGATGGGTGGGTGTTGGCCCTGAAAAGCCCCTATGGAGAGTGGTCAATTAACATATGCACATGTATGTATGTATGTATGTATCATCTTGAGACCTATATACTTCCTCTCCTTGAATTACACCGCACTATTGCTATAAACAAACATTGTACCTCATCTTTTCTCTGCTGCCTTCTTGTCTGAAGATCCTGTAGCAAATCCCCATCTTCTTCAAGATCCTGTAAAGACTGCAAGTAAAACCAACCTTGTAAATACTTTTCTAAGGAAGAAACATAGAAGAGAAGCATGAATAGAATGGACAAAAGCATTCTCTGAGTCAGAATGAAATTTCACGACTACAACCTACGCGCCCAGGATGCAGACCTGGGCGGAGGAAAGTGAAATCTGTTGATATCGGCGGTGGGGAAACATGGAAACATTCTACGCTCTTGGATAGTGACACTTTTAAGAGTTTAAATGTTTTTGGAGATCAAAACAGAGGACATTTGCATACTTCATCGAGGAACTTATTAAATATTCAAGTTGACACTCCTGGCAGTGGCAATCATAACAATAGCATTCTCACTTCCCGCCTGCCTGTCTCTACAATAGATCCAGCTCTTGATACGGGCTCGCAGACGACCCAAAGTGAGCAGCCGCTGCTGGGAAAGTCAGCTTATCATGTACCGAAGATTATGGTTACAAAAGTAATCTCCTTAGTACCTAAGATTGATGAGGTGCAGGAATTTATTCATCGAAGCAAGGCCGGTCTGGTATTCATTACTGAAACTTGGCTGAAATCAAGTATCCAAGACTCTGTTATTGACATTTCTGGTTATACCATTCTACGAAAGGACCGGTCCTTAGATAACCACCGCGGGGTCTGCATCTACTTGAAGGATGATGCTTTTAAATACAATCGGCTTGATGAACTCTCGTGCTGTGATGAGCATGAAACGTTATGGGTACAGCTACGCCCTCCTCACCTTTCAAGGGACTTTTCCTCCTTAATCGCAGCAGTTATATATCATCCCTGCTGGTCAAAGCCCAAAAATGATTTAAATGAGTGATCACTTATACAAATCATTCTCCTTAGCTGAGTCTAAATTTCCTAATTGTGCTTTGATCGTGGCTGGCGATTTTAATTGCCTTGATGTCAAGTCGATAAAATGCCACTTTCGTCTGAAGCAAATTGTAAAGAAGCCTACAAGAAAAAGTGCAATTCTCGACTTGGTGCTTACTAATTTGCACGAATTCTATGTCACTCCACAATCGTTTCCACGTTTTGGTCTCTCTGATCATAATACCGTCACTGCCAATGCAAGGGCTAGAGACACCAATGATGACACTTCAGTCAAGGTAGTACTCAAGCGAGACAAAATTAATGAGCAAGCTGGAAAGCTGAACTAGGCCGATATCTAAATTCCATGGACTGGTCTTGCTTGTTCGCGAACGCTCAAAACTGCCAGGACATGGTAAATGTATTCCAGGAAAGTGATACAAACAGGACTGGACTGCCTGATGTCTATGAAAACAGTCCGTGTCAATACATCTGATGTCCCATGGATGACCCAACACTTAAAAGGTCTTATATTGAAAAGGCAAAAGGCCTCTCACACTCATGGTGCGGAATCAGCGCAGTACAAGTTCTTTAGGAACATTGTAAATTGTGAAAGGAAAAATTGCAAAGGGAACTTCTATAACACCAAGATTGTACATGCGAAGGACGACAATCCAAAGTTATGGTGGAAAGAAGTGAAGTGGCTCTGTGGCGCCAAGTCCCACTCAGGCGACTTGAAACACTGGATTCAAATAGGTGTCGAGGATCTGTCTGATCAGGATCTAGCTAATATGATCAACAAAGCTCTTTTGGAGTCTCTTGAGGAATATCGCCTGATGCAACCACTGGTCAAGGTACCCATGGAGATTGATACGCCAGATCTACATGAAAATTAATATCAGAACTATGGATTCTACAGTTGCTATCCAAGCTCAACCCATCTAAGGCGAGTGGCCTGGATGAGGTGCCAAATTGGCTCTTGAAGGAATTCGCGGATTTTCTTTCTTTCCCAGTCAGCAAAATCATCAGTGCATCACTTAGAGAGCAGTGCTTGCCGCATATATGGAAACTTGCTGATGTGACCCCCCTACCCAAGAGGAAGCCTGTAGAAGATCCCAAGAAAGACTTGAGACCAATCTCACTGATGGCATGCCTCTCTTAGGTGGCAGAGGAATGTGTTGTAAGTGATTATGTCAAACCAGCTGTCTTGAGAGTTTTGGATCCAAACCAGTATGAGGTTGTGCTGAACTCCTCTACAACCCAAGCTCTGATTCACGTGATTCAATGATGGGCACAAGTGACTGACGGAAATGGCGCCACCGTGAGAGCCACACTATATGATTATAGGAAGGCTTTTGATCTTATAGATCATGACATTTTAGTTAGGAAGCTGACCGTCTTGGAGATACCCAAACAGATAATTAATTGGATCATACATTTTTTGTCGGGCCGTTTTCAGCCAATTAAACTTGCAAAGGGTTGTTTTTCCGAGTGGGAGTCAGTTCCATCCAGCGTCCCACAAGGAACAAAGCTAGGGCCGTGGTTATTTCTTGTGCTTATTAATGATCTTGAAGTAAGTAGTGGCATAAATGCCGAAATGTGGAAATATGCTGATGACACTATGACCTCAGAAGTTGTCATCAAAGGAAGGACATGTATTTCGCAAAGGATAGCTGACCGTGGAATGAAATGGTCCTCTTAAAATAGGGTACAACTGAACAATGATAAATGTAAAGAGCTTTGAATTAGTTTCAGTAAACAAAAGCAGGAGTTTCCTCCAATTATAGTTAATGGGAAAGGTGCAGAGACTGTAAAGTCAGCAAAACTCCTTGGGGTCACCATAAGTGATGACCTGTCATGGAACGAGCATGTTAGTGAGGTTATAAACAAGGCCTCTAAACGTTTGTATTTTTTGGTGCAGCTTAAGAGGGCGAGACTCCCGACAAGTGAATTAGTCTTATTCTATTGTACTTCCATTCGATCCATACTTAGTTATGCGGTAGCGGCGTTCTTTTACTTGCTGCCATTGTATGTCAAGACAGAACTGGAGCGTGTCCAGAAAAGGGCGCTGGCTATTATTTTCCCAGGGATAGACTACAGTGATGCTTTAGTCAGCACTAAACTACCAAGCATTGAACGTTACAATAAAAATATTTGTAAGAAGACCTTTAATTCTATTTTAAATGATAAACATTAAGAGTAACTGGTTATGAAATCTTTTACCCTCAGCCCATAAGTCGTCTTACCATCTAAGACGATGCAGGCGTTTTGAAACACCAAGGTGGAAAACAAATAGGTTCAGGGACACATTTTTAGTGAAATCTTGTATTGAGCATGATATTATATAAATATAGCTTTATTAATTTTAATAATACGTTTCATCATTTTACAGTATTCAATTTCACTTTTAGGCTTATTATTATTCTTACATTAGTCATACTTTTGGACATTCTGTTACAATTTTTGTAAATACACAATTCAGCCCCTTAGAGGGCTGCCATGTATTTATTTGTGAAATAAACCTTTAAACCTTAAAAGAGAATGTAGGTGGGTGACAAGAAGCCAGGATTACTCCCAGTTTGCAAAAATTCTTTTTAATTCAGCTTCTACATCCATTATTTGCAGACTGTCAGGGGAAGAAGACTGGCAGTATTCAATAAAAATGCAGAAATCCACATTTTGAAGTGACCAAATCATGCAACAAACATTATTGAACTTTAATACAATATTGTCAGTAGAAGTTAAGCATTTTTTATATTTACAGTTGATAAAATTCATACGTGTATACTCGTGGAATATAGTTTACATAAATAGCATAACTGATCTTCAAAACTTTTTGAAAGGCTCACCTCAACCATGGTGTCTCCTGCTGGACTAAGAGTCTCTATCTCTGTCCTAGTTGCTGGTCTTACAGGCTATAATTAATAAATGACCCAAAAAGGAATAAATTATATAATGGCCTGGTATGTAAAAGTGCAAAATAAGGCAAATCCTGGGTTCTGATTGGTTATTCAAGCAGGCAAGATGGGTCTTTCTTACATATCGAGGATGATGCCCACTTTGACACAACCTCAGTCACAAAAAGGCAGAAAAAAAAAAAACTTGGCTCATATCTTGCCATCCTGATAACACATTTGGTCAATAGTCCTAAGTAGTTTATACTACAGAATGTACAATTAAGGCTCATGCTATAGTATGACTGATTTATATTGAAAAGAAAACTAGATATTAGAAAAAATGAAAAAGTAAATGAGTGAAAAAATAATTATCTTAATACTAATTAGAACATAGCTAGCAGAGTCGCGCAATCAAATTCATTATAAGTAAGCGTGCTCAAAATCCCGATAGTGCACGCTGATAGCGTCAGCAAATCCGACTTCGCCAAAAAAATTTTTTTTCGCGCGAGCGGCCATTGCTAGTGCGGGGAAAAATAATGCATTTCGCAACAATAATGGATACAAACAGAAACTCGGCCTGCTATTCCGAAAACGAAGACAATGTTTCGACCTTTTCCCATGGGCTAGAGTTCTTAAATGAGGCAGAAAAAGAGAAAAACAAAGGAAAAGGAGACTTGGCATCAGCGCCGTCACGATTCGCTTCAACTGATATTGGTGTCCGTTTTTCGCGTCGCATTTGATGCACAATTCCACCGGCTATGTTCTAAAACAATTGGTTCATGCTTTCAGCTGTGCACTTATCGAGTTATGGAGCACGTGGGAAGTTTGGAGAGCACTCAAGAAGCTAGAGTTGCCCTCGGCTATCGCCTCGGGCAACTCTTACGCTTCTTTCGTGCTCTCCAAACTTCCCGCGTGCTCCATAACTCGATAGTGCACGCTAAAGCATGAACCAATTGTTAATTCTAGCAAATTTCTTCTGAAACAAATACATGTATAAAATTGTACTTTTATGGTGACATGGGCAAGGGGCAATAACAACAACAGAAACTAACCGTGTCTGTGCTGCGTACTGGAGTCACTGTTTGATGTAGAGTGTCCTCTGTGTCAGATCTGTAAGATCCTGTGTCTGACATTATTGTGGCCTATATATATTCATGTTTTTGAAAGATAATGGAGATAGATAAACAATAGCATCTATTTGGTGTGAAAATATACACAGATATTTGTCTTTGGAAATTATCTGTTTCGAGATGCAAACAGTTTTCCGAGAGCGAAGCTCAAAGTATCTATAAGCTTTAAGGAACAGATAATATTCATGGACAAATAATTATACACTACAATAATTATTCTTAGCACAAAATAGAGGCTATTGTGTTTATTATCTTTCAAATATCTTGCAGCAGGTGTGAAAAAATGTTTATGAATAGCTTACTGCAAGCTGTTTGCTGCATGGGATGTTTTCCTTTGAGTGTCCTCTGGCTGGGCTTTATGAACAAACAAATATTTCCCTTCTTTTGAAACAACCACTAAATGGTCTCTCATCTTCATGCACTTAAACTTTAAATGAAGACTCATTGTAGTGGATGTAAGGTTTGAAAATTGGGGAATATCCCTTTGGTGATACCCTCAGAATCCCACAGTTTTAGATTGTGAACATTAGGTCATGTGATGCACTTGGATCAATTGTGCATGAGCAAAAATATTTGATGGATCATATAACAACAGATAACCATGCACATTGTACTGAATGTTGAGAGAGAAATAAAACGTTTTTGCAGAATTATCTGAGAATAAAAATACTTCTTCATAAATACCTGCATACAGCACAACTAGAAATGTAACATTTAACCGTACATCAATTACCTCCATTGCAGCCCTTCTCTTTTTCATCTTTTCTCTCAAAGCTCTGCAGTAACAAGCAACAAAAATAACCATTTAAAGGATTTAAAATGACTGCACGATTACTTCCTGGTGTTTTAAACAACAGTGTAGTCGGGCACAAAATCAAAATAATCAAATCTTGAACAAATTTTTTAGTGTGGGTACTAATTAGACGGTTAACAAATCATGATTGCTATTGAACAGAGTCGAAACACTCTTTATGCATCATGGTTCTTAATTAACGACACATTTTCTTTCTTATGTAACTCACAGCTCAGCTCATCAGTTTATAAATTTACATGGATGCACTCATTATGTATTAAAACTAACCTGTCAGTACTGTCCATGTTGCTTCTTTAACGTTTCTTAATTTATGGCCTTGTTCAATGTTTGGTGACTATCGCTTCTGCATCAGCCAAAGTCAGCTGACTTCGATCACCTCAGTCGTCATTGTCAAGCTTTAAATTTCACAAACATGAACTTCTGTTTCTTAAAGTCTTCCAAAGTCATTCAGAGATTTTTTCCTCCATGCTGCAGCCATTTTATCCTTGTAGAATACTGCTAACTCAAGATTTAGAGGAAGTTTTAAACTTAAACAACATAAACATCTCTCGATCGGTGATCAACCATGGATTACAAACTCGTTTATGTTCCCATGGCACCATGCATGTGCTTACATAAAACCACTCAGTACTTCAAATAAACTATATGCACTTATTTTACTAGGATGACCTCCAAGAAAATTCACAAAATCCGAACAGAAATCCACGAAACAAGTAAACAAAAAGTAGCCATATTTTCCTCTGCAGAAATTCGCGCGGATAATATAATTAGTTCCCAGTTTTCTCGCTTATCGAAACTACCCAGAATTCTTGTTAACTTCTGCCATGACTGTTGCCAAAACACTAAAGTGTTGAATTTTTTTATATTTCACCTATTACCATACCATTTTCCACGAGAATGAAAAGCTGCTGACTGAACATATGAAGGACTGATGGTATGGTTGCTTGAGAGAAAAAAAAATCTAAGTTCATTTTGGGCGAAATTTGGCGTTGTAACCGGTTCTGCAACTGATTTTTACAATTGAACCGTAAGGAATCATTCGTGATAACATCTCGGAATTATGGTAGGTCTCTCTGTTTTTTATGTATGTTGATTCATTGCATACTCCCTTAGCCTATTTTCGCTGTCATGATGATGATTATCACAGTGACTTTTTAATTTTAAACTATAATTAAAAATACTGAAGTTTTGACGAAGAAAATTATTGTGCGAAGTAATGCCGAAGGTGATTGCCTCTGTTTTGGTCATTGATCAGGAACCGTTCTCCTTAGAACGGTAAATTATCGTTAACTCAATCTCTGGCCTGTGGTGATGTGATCTGTTGAGTTCTTTTTTCCCATGTAGTTAATGTGCCCATTAAGGTGTTGTGAATTAACCTACAGTACACAATAAGGGCAAGTAAATTAAAGGGAAAAAGAGATTGAAATGAACCATCGGACTAAAAATACCTCGTACAATATCATACATACAGTGTATCATGTGTAGTTGCAATATCTGTAGCCTCATTTTATGAGAGATATCGAAAGTTGAGTCTTTCATTCATTATGCAGAATTCTTCCTTTCCTTCAATTTGTATAGCAGGTCGTGAAAGTCTTTCTTTTTCACACAATTTTAAATACTGGTATAATTTTTGTTATGTTCCAGTTCCAACCAAAGAAAACAGAGGAAGTTGAAAGTGACTCTGACTGGGACAGCCTTCCTGGAGATGTCCAAGAACCATCCTCTAGCCCTGATTCAACTCCCAGACACCAGCCGGCTCCCCCACCTCATTCCCCAAAGGGCCATGTTTCTCAGAAGAGACCTCAGATTAAGTCGCAGGCAGCAATAGCAACCCCAGAGAAAAACTCTATAACCAATACACCAGTGACACAGCCTGTATCCAAACCTGGTACACCTGCATCAAGCAACAGACCAAGTCAGCTATATGGAAAACCTGGAATTACCACCTTTGTTGACAGGAGCTTAAATTCTACTTCAGTTACAGATAACAGCTTGGAGAATTCTCAGAACCAGGGGCTGAGCCCCAATATAAATGAGAATAGATTGCAGAAAGAAAGACTGGGGAGACAAAATGAAGGAATCCACCTAGAAATGAATGAGGTGGATAATAATGGACGTAATCCACCATTTACAGATTTTCAAGGTACTGTAAGGCACAGAAGAAGGAACAGGCTATAGTCTGCAGAATAGGCCACATTTTTTGTGCATCTTAGAGAAAAATAGAGACAAGCAAAAAAATTATGCTCCTTTGTTTGTGTATGTCTCAGGGGTTGCACATTCTTCATGCTTGTGTCTCCTCTTGCCTGTAAAATTCCAAAATGACATCTGCTCAGCAGGTTATTAATAACTATTTTACTGTTAGGAGACAGTATAATTTTTCCTTTTTTCACCTTCTGAGTATTCTGTGGTAATGGTCCTTTATTTTTCAATTTTATGACAGCCAATCTCCCTCAGCAAAATGCTGGAAAACTTACACAAAATGAGAAACCTAAGGCAGGAAAGATCAAGCCATCTTATTTGGCAACCAAGGAGGCAAATCATGGGAACCATTCTTGGGATTCTGATAGTGAACAAGAGCAAGAACTGGTTACACATAGCAGAGAACCATTGACACCACGTCAAAAAAATTCTAAAAAGGGTAACCATGAAGAGAAAAGTGTACACCTAGAACATGAAACAGCCATAGTAGAGAATTATGGCAAGTCTCTGACCTTAGAAACATGCTGTGTACCTCTAGAGACTCGGAGTGAAAGACAAATAAGTGGGTAAGTCATTGATGTCTAGTATATACTGTAATAAAGGGCAATTACTTTCTTGTGGGTTTGTGAGCACAGTTTCTATATGCAAAATTATTTTTAATCACTTGAGTATTGCAGATGGATGGTATCTAATTATAATTATGTGTGGCAGTTATAGTGGACAATTCCTCATTTGATTGTGATATTGAGTGTGGCCTGGGTCTTCAAAACATCAGACACTTCCTTCGGCAGTGCATGTGGTTATTCTTAGCACTACTCTAAGTGTACATCACACTAAAAGTCACATAACCCATGCATACAGGAGAGATGACTGTTATCTGCATACTTGTATGTTTTGTCACTCCAGGTTATCTTTTCTCATGCAGACTCGTGCATCTTTAGAAGTGGCTCTATAACAGTAGGATGGATTGGATTTGAACGTACAGCTTTCAATTTAGTAGACTATGAAATCAGTAGAAGGAAATTATTGTGCTTTGAGATAATGAAAAATTGATGAAATTAACTGATTACCCCTAGGCGTTCATATCATTTTGATCATGGTCACAACCATCATTTTGATGTCAGACCAGAATGGAAGGAAGCTTACATGAAGGGAGTAGCAGACAGGTAAATTCCTTTTTTTTTTTTTTGTTTCAGTGGCAGTTGGACACCCACCCCTTAAGGACACCCCTTGTAAACATAGAACTTATAATAATAGTTGCTTACAAAACCTCTGAAACCTGAAATCCTCCTTTCAACTTTACAGGCTTACACATGAAAGAGTAATTTAATGTATTTTAGTCAGTGGACCACTGTTTTTTTTAATCAGCAATTATAATGTACACAGAACACAGTAGCTACTGTGGGGGATGCATGTTTTGCAAGACTGTTTGTTACACAAATGCACTGAAGGGGGTAAGTTTTTATGGAAACTGTGGTGCTGCATTGGTGGGGGTATTACATTAATTAGGTTTTATCTACTGAGTTAATTAAATGTAAATTGCCTATTGCAGAGATTTTCTAAAGCTGATATTTTGAACACGAGTCCTTTGTCAGTGTGACTGGGTTAATGATCATTTCACTCTGACAAAGGGCCAACACCTGAAATGTCAGCTTTTAAAATCAAATTAGTTGTTCCCAGTAGTTCCATTCAGCTGAAAAATCCAGGTACACATGCCTTTGAAGATTGATGTCTGTTGAACCTGAAGGGGGGTGTTTAGCCATTTAGAGTCAAAGAAGAATCCTGAATTATGTTACTTAATAAATGTTTTTGTCTGTATGCTATTCAATGAGTTATAATTATTTTAAAAGCCCAGTCATATAATGTGAGTTGCCTGGTGTGCTTCAAGTGCAAGATTTTAGTCCCTCTCTTGTCAAAAAAGCTTTTGTTTGAAATGTACTTAATGTGATTTTAGTAATTTCATTCAATCTGTCAATGATAAATGATAGTATATTATTCATATTTATAATTTATTTTGTGATTCTCTACTAAGGATTATACTAATTAATTTATTCATTTTCTATTACATTTCTTGTAGATCTGAAAAATGGCTCCACTATTTTTGGCAGGAGTTTTTCAGCACAGTTCGCATCATTACTGACTTTGCATTCATCTTTGTATTAGAACTATTACGGTTTGTCTTCCATTATGTTTTGCTCCGTGTACTTGGGGGAATCATCATTGTGGTTGGAGATCATTTCTTAAAACCATACTTGGCTTTGGTTTTTAACAGCATTATTCAACCTGCCTTTATTTTCACATGGAATGTTCTAAGTGGCATAAGAAACCTTTTACAGCCATTAATGGACATCAGTAGTGTCTTTATCACACAGCTGGGTTCCTTACTGAGGGCATTTAGGCTCTTTGAACTTAACTGGAAACCAGTGTATGAAAGAGGGCAAAAGCACGATGTCCATGTATTGTAGCTACTGCTAATGACAAATACAACCTTAAAGGGTCAGGGGATTAGGCTCAGCTATTAAGGAAGTTTAGCAGATTTGTTGTGTTTATGCATATTGTGCCTAAAAGTTTGTTACTTTTTAGTTCTTTTATTTAATTTTAACCCCTAAACTCCTAAGATCTCAAAAGTAACTCTCTGTACTGTCTACTGTAAATTTCTTGTAATGTTAATTCTAAGGATTTGGTCCTAAGGTCTTTCCATTTTAAATCAAATAACATCCCCAGGCTGATATTTCTCTTTATTCTCCTCACCTCACTGCTTGACAATGTATTGATTCTGTAAGGAGAAATGACTTAATTCTTGGTCACTCCAAGGGTTGAAGTGCACAAGGAAGAAACTTACCATATATTTACAAATGGGGCAATATGTGGTGAGAAAAGTTAACTTCCATCAATACTGTCACTCCTATTTTGTCAATTTAGCATGTGCTGAACTTATAAATTCTCCTTATGATTTTATTGCATTACCAGCATCTAGCAAACGATTTTGGGAAACAGTCAAAGAGAGATTCTTATTCTGATTAGCCATCAAATGATCTCGATTATTTATATAGAAATTTATGGCAAGCTAGAGGAGAGAAATACCTTTCAGATTCGCCTGATTCCCTCTTTCCAACAAGAACCCTGATTAGATGATATTGGTGTTGCTGACCAAAGCATTCCATTGGGGATCAGAACGGAGTACATAAAGATTTCAAATTGATCTTAAATGTCTGTTTTTCCTTTGAAAAGATTTGCTGAAGTCACTTCTTTGTTCATAGTTGTCTGTGAGCCCCTGAAAGCCATTCTGCTGATCAAAAGCTTGGTTTGGACTGTTTGGTTTTTTACTTGCAATCCATCTACTACTGAAAATTTCCATCCAAAATCACCACTTATAATACCTGTAGTATTGAATGATTTTATGAAATGTTAGTGAAAAATGCTTTTAAAATGTTTCTTTGGTGTCCCCACTTTGAGTTTCCTTTTTATTAATTCTATTTATCATATGGCTGTGTCTCACAAAGACTGGGAACTACCGAATTCACGAATTTGATTGGCTGAAATCAAAATTGAAAGCGGTCTAGATTTTCCCATCTAAACCAGCATCTAGACCAGTCTAGAAAAAAAAGGTACAAAGAATATAAAAAATTGGCGTATAAGACACAGCCATAATTAATAAATAACTAGGTCGGTCTGTATGGGAGAATCGTGACCTCGGTCAAGATTCTCCCATACAGACTTCCTGCCCGGTTAATAAGAACTAAATAATAGCATCAAATGGTACTGTATAATAACTGGGAACTGGGCATCCATTGTTGCTTACTGATTTAGTTTTGAAGTTTACATCTACTTCAAACGTATTAAGTTTGTACATTTCTTTTTATTAAATGTATCTGTTGAAAAGATAATATATTAAAAACTTTTTTACTCTGACATGTAGTTCATGAACAGTGTTCATCACTCAGAGAAGTTTCCTTCGATTTTGTTTTAAGAGCGTTCCCCGCGCGACCAGCCAATAACTGTTTTATAATGTTCTGCTCATGCATACACTTTTTTGAAAATAAGAGTAGATCAGTTCCTTGTGCAGAGCGATTTTTCTGAAAATATTTCTGGGAAAACAAACTTAGCCACCAATAAAACAATTATTTAATTCTGTGATAAATTATTTACCTAGGCTGCGCATTTGATAAATAATCAATCTTCTCTCCATTGTGGAGTTTTGTGGATAAATTAACGCATTATCGTTTGCCGCACGGTGTAGGTTCGGGCTATCAATTTCGCGACGTTTCGACCGCTATTCTGCTAGTCTTTGTCAAGTGAATTTTATTTTATTTGACCAATGTGAAATATTGGCCCAGATTATTTTTCATTATGACAACCAGAGTTACATTCGGTAAGGAATTAAGAAGGACTTTCTGGGGCGGATCTAGGATTTATTTAACTGGGGTTCGGAGAATTGTCCGAGGGCATGCTTCCCCGGGAGATTTTGAAAATAAGTTCTTCGGAAAAAGGATTTCCAGCATTTTGAGGGACAATTTAGGGGTTCGACCGAACCACCCAAACCACCCCTGGATCCGCCTCAGCCTTTTTTCACAAGAGTTTATCTTAACTTTTAAAATAGTACTGAGAAACAGTAATGAGGTACAAGTGTTAAGCTATTGAGCAAAGAATAGATTGGAGGTAACCTTGGTTTCCAATTCTTACCAAGCAATTTGGTAGTGTCAACTAAGTTGAAATTGTAACTTGGCCACCGCCCTTAGTCAGAGCGAATGGAGGAATTGTGGGTTGTGTGTGGGTTTCTATAGACCACTTTCATAAATAGCTGCCGGATTAACATTCTTTTGTTTAAATTTAAATAAGCCCTTCTGGCCTCGCTTGAGATAATGTATTCTTTTGAATTTTGTACTGGAGAACGAGGCCAGAAGGGCTAATTTAAATTTAAACAAAAGAATATTAATCCGACAGCCATTTATGAAAGTGCTCTATGTAGAAAATGAAGCTACGCTATTGGTGGGGGCATGGCGACGAGAAAAACACGAACAAATTACTAAAATGAAAAGCATTCGTTGATACCTGTGGGATCCCAAGAGTGCCGATTTGGAAGATAAACTTTTGTTCAAAAGTTTTGCGGCTTTCCGAGCCAACTAAATGAAAGGAAAGACCGCAGATTGCCATATGTTACTTAGAATGATTAGGTAGATTAAAGTGTCTAGCGACTGGTTTTGATGCGTCCTTGTCATTCCTTTCTACGTCGCGAAGGTGTTCTCGGAATCGGTCACCTAGTCGTCTTCCTGTTTCGCCTATGTATAGCTTTTTGCAATAATTGCAAGTTAGGCAATAGATGACGTTGGCTGAGGTGCACGCGAAGTGACCAGGGATCTTAATAGATCGTTTGGGTCCCGATATTTTTTCAGCGTTGTGATTGAAAGGACAAGTTGTGCATCGTGCGCGAGCGCGTTTAAAAGTGCCGGGTTGATCATTAGTTTGCAATGAACTTCTGACCAAAAAATTGCCTATGTTTTTGTCGCTTTTGAAGTGAAATGATAAAGCAAGTTTATTTCCTCTGAAGTGCCTCCAACTTTCTTTTATCAAAGCCAGCTATTGCCGGTAATTCAACAATAAGTGGCTGATGAAAAGTCATTACAATAGATAATTCATTCATCATCAATCTTTTTCATGCCTCGTGGCACATAGGGCCTTCACAGAGCTTTTCCACTCCTCTCGATTGGTTGCTGCTGTCCGCACCTCCTCCCACGACCTCCATAATTTATTAAAGCGCCCTTATTTACAGAGGATGCGCAGAACATGCCCAAAATAGGTCGGCATTATGCACATGTCTTGTAACTACATATAACGTTTTATCTAGTAGGTACTTACGATACATAGTGGCACATTTGCCGGACAGAGGGGAACTAATCTTCCTACAATACCAACAAACGAAGAAAGTGTTAACCTTTTATATGTTAGTTGTAAGTCACTGGTTCATGTCAGATACCTAAGAAGGTATAGAAATACGTTTAAAAGAACATCGGCATTTTAATGATCAGCGTATGGAAGCGGAATTTGTCCACAGCTACGCACAAATTCTCAGAGGCTTGATCATGTTAAAAGAAAAGCGATTGAACATTACGTCATGACTGAGAGCAAGCGAAAATAACGTTCACTCTTCGTCTGCTAATTGCAACACAAGTATACGCTGCTAGATCTCTAATATTGGCGTGACTGTTTGTGTCTTTGCCATATCTGAGTATTGCGAGTTTGTGCTTTCGATGATAATACTTTGTTGGCTACAAACAACGCGCCGTACATTTTTTTCACTCTGGCTGTGAACACAAACCCAAAGCAATAAAAACTCCTTGAAGTGAGTTAATATAACAAATGGATAATCAAAGTATTTAGGAACGAGAATCGATAGATATCCAAAAATCCACGTGAACCCCATCAAGACTGCCAGCTTTACAAATAACACAACGTGCCTTCGATTGTTTGCGGCGTCTCCAACCACCCATGTTTGCTTTTTTATTTTGTTAATGGTAATAACTGTCAACGAGAAAAGGAACGCATTTAGCAAAATGGAAAAAGCCACCGGGATGACAAAAACAAAAATGTTAGACTTGGTATTGTTGATCCAACAGTGATTCGCGCCACCGTATCCTATAGCAACCAAACCTGATTGGTCAAGAGAGTAAGAAATAGCAACAAACAAAAGGGCAGGAATCCAACCAATCGCAAGGAAGCAACGCTTCCGATTTGCTGTTCTTTAACAGGTGCGACAGGTTGTGGAAAAAGTGTAGTAGGTATCAAATGCGATGATTGAAATCCAAGTAAAATACACAAGGTAGAAATAGTGGGTTAGAACGGCAATTGATGAACAAATCTGGTGCCGTTGAGTCGCACCCGCCGTCATGAAAAGGGAATGCGCGAAAAGCAAAGAGATGGACAAATTCATTAAATTAACGCCCGGTAAGGTACGCAGTTCTTTAAAAATGGAGTAGGTGAGAAGGACAAGCGTAAGGCAGACAATGGAAAGACCGATTCCAATGTAGGTTCAAACCAGAATTGCCGTGTAAGTGTTGCTATTAGCAGACGAAGGGATGATGCAGATTGTAGCCATTCCGTCTGTCATCATGAAGTCATAAATGCCGTATAAGGCTTTTGAGTCATTCCTGTACAGGGATCCGTTTCCTAAAATGACGTATTCCTCTTCCTTGAGCTGAATTAAGACACCAGAACATGACAATCTGAGGCTTTTTCGACAGACGTGGACATCACCTATTGGAACAACTGATCCGTTTTTAGACTCAGTTTGGTTTGACCAGTAGTCTATCTTAGGAATTTGGTCTTTAGTACTGTTGATATAAATAGCGGAGTCCGCATCTGTGATAACCAAGTATTCATTTGGGTTGCAAATGTCACTTGTGACACACAACAAAGGTACCCACTCCTCCTTGACTACAGAGGAAGCCATGATATGCCCTATCGTTAAATTGCAAGTAAGTGAGCCATTTGTTTGGCTTAGGTAATGTCGCGGGAAGGCAACCACTGTATTTACAGAATAAGTCATTTTAGTGCTGTTCAGCACGTCCATGGAAAGTATTTCTGCAGGGAAATTTCTTAACGCCGACTCTAGAGCCTGTGTTAATTATTATTTTCCTTGATTGATCCCCATCTGTTTTACCAAACTGAGAGTCAATTGCAAATTTGATAGAAAATTCATATCTGTTAAAGAAAGGCAGAATTAGTTTCTTGTTGATGGCCCTTTTCATGCTGATGGTCCTTCGGCACTCCTTTGATCCAGGATCCAGTACATGTCCAATAGCACATGGATTTGTATTTTGGAGTGTCTGGGCTGAACAAGATGTTTAAAGGCACGTCATGCTGGTGAAGGAAAGGAGGCTGAGTCGGCTTTTGAGAACTCTCGAGTTTTATGGGTCCACACAGAATCTCGTCACGTGGAACTCCAGCGCATTGGGCCCAGTGTCTGTTAAAATACAGCTTATTTGTTTGCTTTTCTACGACAATTCCCGGTGATTTTGATGAGCAGTCACGTTGCACTTCTGGTGTTACGGAGGTATTCATGCACTGACTCGTCTCCGTTTAAGTTGAGGCAATAACGCCTGGGAAACCCTAAAGGTGGATTCCATCTTACAATGGAACATCTAAAGACCAAAGATATGAATTGAGCATGAAAAAACTAGGAAACAGAAACGGTATTCTGAATCTTTAGCTCAGAAATTAGAAATGTCTTTCACAGCTGTTGCCATTTCTAGATTTAACTGAATACATTTGTCGATTCACTTGCGGGATTGAGGATGACAGATCTATGAACCCCACCTTGTCAACACTACAAAAGGCTGATTGAGAGTCGCTTCAATTGTTCGGTCAACACCGCACTTTTTTCACGAACTCGCTTTGAATTGTCTCTGCGACGAAAACGGCCAGGACAGGCAGCGACGGGTAGGTGAAAGTGTAAAGAGACAAGGACCCCTTCCCCTCACTCAGCACTCTACTGCGGCACCCACGTCCTGAGATCGACTGATGAAGAGTCAGGTTTCAACTGTCAGTGAGTACGTTACTGAATAAACTCATTACTGACTATTTCCAACAGTCAAGCCTTTCATAAGATAAATTAAAATAAAAGAAAAAAAAAAAGGAAAAAGAAAAAGAAAGCACTTTTGGAGAGAACGGCTCTATTATTGCTGTATGTAGCATCGTTAAGGCTATTTCTATTCCGTCCTACTGATACTTTAAAGTTTGACTGTACTTAATATATCACTTAAATATAACAGCTGCGACGAAGACTCTCTCGAGGTAATGCCATGTGATTTTCCGAAAAAGGTATTATTTGAATATCAAATAAATCAATGACTGTTGTGCAAACACTGAAAAGTTTTTTCTCATGATTACCTATTTCTCCTGATTATTACCTCACAAGTTCCCAATGTTAAGAGCTTAATTCCCTCGAGTACAAAGGGACCAAATTAATTAAACGCATATCTCCTTAACTTGGAGTTCACAAGCACACCGAAACTTCAAGAGATCAATTATCTCTGCCACCCTCAGTGCTATGCTTTCCATTTCAACGGTTCATCTTCCTCACACAATTTATGCACTTTACAGAGGTCATTTTATAGTTCATGATTTGAATTTACTTTTAACCAATTCTTTCTCCATCTAATAAATGATTTACCAGTAAATAATCAGATTGCAATAATCGATTATTGGTGATTTAACTGAAGGAAGAGACCCCATTATTGGTCGTGCGGATCTTCGCGACCTCATTATCGCTCGTGTTAGCTTTGCTACTGCTATCACAAGCGTTACATTTTTCAACGGACTCACGCTACAGACAATTCGAATTTCATTCCCACAACACACTTGTCATATAAATACAGCACACATCCCAGGTGCTTTCCCTTTCTTTAAGAGAGCTGCGTTAGCGTTTTCATGACTACCATCTTCAGAGTAAATACAGGGGCAACTTAATGACATGTTTTATCTCGCGCTTTACTCCGGCCACGTGCGTTAACTCTGAGAGCGCATTGGCTCTTTTTGGTATTTTCAAATACCCTACTTTGGTGTGATCACTTTGTATTGTGGGTTAAAACGCGCTCGCACAGTAATATCAAGGTAGAGCATCACCCACCCTTCTGGTAATGGGTACGCTGCAGGATTTTGTGCGTACTGAAACGAAATAAAGAGAACATGAATAAATGACACATGAACAACCCATCCAATCTAAAAGGCCACGCTAATAAATTGAGGATTACGGTAGTTATGAACCCTTCCTACCTTTTCAGACAAGGGGCGTCGTCCAAAGATTTTCTTAGCGCATCGAACCTGGAAAAAATAAGTAAGGAAGCAATGAATACGGGTCCAGCAATAAACAAGGAGTAGTGAAACCACTACATCTCGTTAGAAAGTGACTATATACTTGAACTAATGTATTCTAGTGTATTGGGTGCTGGAAAATCTCAATTAAAGTCATCATACCCGATAATCAGCACAGAGGAAATCTCGCTGTTAACTCAAAGTTGAAAGAAGCAAACACCCGGATGCGCGGAAAAAAGGAGGGAACAAGAATTGCTTTGTCCAAGTTTCGCATCTGATTGGTCGAGAGGGTGATGCGAAAGTTCACGACCAATCAAAAAGCGTTGAAAGTTCAACCCAAAGCAAACCCGAATTATTTCCTACACTAGTTTCAAAATGAATTGCTCTTGATCAAACGTGGTCTTACATGATGATGAGCGCAGATCCAGCCGCGCGCGTTCAACCAATCCACGGTGTGTGAAATACGGAAACCTTTAGCGCCATCCTCACGATGCAACAGAATAAGCTCCTTTTGGGATCGTACACCAATATTCTCCAGCTGTTTTTCAAGCTAAAAAGGGAGGCAAATGTCACAGAATGATCAGGTCATACAGAAATAAGATAAACTCTGCCAAACAAACATTTTAAATACATCAGACCTTTATATCTAGTCTAAACATTAACATTGTACAGTTGAAATCATATATATTCATCTAAGTATATATTTCATAGAGTTGAAGAGTTTAATTCATTTAAACTGTTTCTTGCGCCACAATATGGGACACTTTTAGTGTTCCGAAACCAAAACTAAAGTAATCTAAACAGCCCGTCAAAACCAAAGACATTATCGTGACGAGCCAACAGGAATTCAAAACATTCACTCTCGACCGGATTGAAGCGTGGGGAAACGTAACTGATGGAGATGGAATGGCCTTAGGTTTAACGACACTGAAGGGAAGTACGCTCAAAACTGGTGTGGTATGTATGTTTTGTCAGGATATAAATTCTCCTAAGCGTGATTAAAGACCGAACTGTTCTTAACCACACCGCTTTAGAAGACTGCTTGGAGCGCGGGAAAACGGGACTGAATAAATCTTGACCGAGTATGGTTGAGGCAGGGGCCGCGGAGGGAGAGGGACTGGTAGGGCCGCGGCCCCACCAGTTTTTTGCACCCCCGCCCCCACTTTTTGCGCTAAGAAGAAAAACAATTACAATGATTTTATTCCTTTTTTCGATTTTCAATATGAAAAAATTATTTTCAATTGTCAGCCCTCCCACTTTACACTTTGCTCCGCGGTCCTTGTGAGGGCCGCAATTTTTTTTTTAAGTCCAAGTGAGAAAGCGTAGTAAAGAGAAAACGAAAAAGTCCTCAATTACTGACAAACTTGTTAAAAACATGAGTAGAGTTTCTGATAAAAACGAAATGAAAATACTTCAATTGATACCTGACCAACTGCTGGGCTTCCGTCTGCCACGCCAACAATAACAATGAAATCTGCCTGAAAAGGGAAACGATATAATGCGGTAAATTAATAAAGAATGAAATTAAAAAAGAAATAAAGAAAAAAACTCTCTATTAAATTATACAAACGAAAGGGTACAGAACGCTTCGCGTTCGATGTTTGTGATAGTACTCTTAGCTTATCACTGTGGCGGAATTTAGTACAAAAGAAGTGAAAGCACAGGTCAGTATGAGGACAACGACCTTCGATTTTCACCAGTGTAAGCTCTATCGGAGCGGTGGGGAGCCATGCTTTTTTTTCTCTTTCTCTCCCACCCCCTCCGGCAATAAAGGGTGATAGTTTCAAAAGAAACTGTTTGGGGCTGCGTCGGTAGGGGTAACGAAATAATTTGGATATATCAACAAAGTTGAAATGGTAAATTGGCCACCATAACGATTACAAAAGCTGACGTTTCGAGCGTTAGCCTTTCGTCGGAGCGAATAGAGGAATTGTGGGTTGTGTGTGCTTTTAAAGGCAGAAAATGGAGCTACGTTATTGGTGAAAATATGGCAACGAGAAAGACATGAATAAATTAAAAACAAGCGTTCGTGAAAAGCTTTTGGAATCCGGTGAAAAGCGTTCGTTGATCCCTGTGGGATTTAGACTGCCGGTTTGAAAGATGAGCTTTTGTTCAAGAGTTTTACGGCTTTCCGTGCTACCTAAGTGTAAGGAAAGATCGCAGATTGCCATATGTTGCTTAGAATGATTGGATAAATTAAAATGTCTAGCGTCTGGTTTCGATGTGTCCTTGTCATTCCTTTCCATGTCGCGAAGGTGTTTTCGGAATCGGTCACCTAGTCTTCTGCCTGTTTCGCCGATGTATATCTTTTTGCAATAAGTGCAAGTTATGCAACAGATTACATTGGCGGAGGTGCACGTGAAGCGATCGGTGATCTTAATGGATCGTTTGGTTCCAGATATTTTATCAGTGTTGTGAATGAAAGGACACGTTTAGCATCGTGCACGAGTGCATTTAAAAGTGCCTGGTTAGTCATTAGTCTGAAAAGAACTTCTGAACAAAAAATTGCCTATGTTTTTGTCGCGTTTGAATGAAACGAGCGGAGGCTGCGAAAAGATAGTGCCTGTCTCTGGATCGTTTTGAAGTAATTCAAAGTTTTTAAGAATGATGGATTTAACTGAGTGGTTGTGAGGGTGAAACGTGAGAGTGAATGGAGTGCGGTCGGAACTCCTTTTGTGACGTTTGTAGTGCTAAATGTCGATCAATAAGTTGGGCGCGGTGGTAACCTTCCGGCAATAGTTTGTTCAATCGTTAGAAAAGTCTGATCACCAGTAAAGGGGGGTCAATCTATTGACGATAATGGTGTTCTTGCAGCATAACGCGATTAAGGGTACCTCTCCCGAAGGGTTGCTACTCAGTAATTAATATTTCGTTGCGTTGAAAGGTTTTCTCAAAAGTTCGCAGGAGCCATGATAACTTCTCTGGCTATCTATGTTCAGTATATGACCCTTGAACCACGAAATACTCGCGCAATTATAAAGGTATCATGAGTAATTTTTTGCATAGCGAGCGACACAAGTTCTATCTGTTTAATCAAACCTTGAGAAAGTTATTGGAAGAACCTAAGAAATGCCTTGAATGTAGAAAATGTTTATCAAGCAAAGGGTAGTCCTAAAATAGCTGATGTGAAATAATTAATTCTGCCATCCTTTTCTAGTTTTGGCTTTAATCATTGACGAGTCCAAATACCAACGAAGGCAATGGAACTAAACATATGGAAAGTGAGCTTCTGTTGGTAAATGTTAAGTATGACTCCTCTGCTACGTGAGCAGCAACAATAAACATTCTGAAAGTTAACGTGTCCTGACGAGATCCGAAAACAGACAACTCTTGCACGGTTGACTTCTTCATTTCCTAACGCCCCCATGTACGAAAAACCAGGAGGATGTCACGAAAGACGTAGGAACATCGACCGACACAATGAACTTGTTTAAATCACTCGACAAACGATGGAAAACGAAGCGTTTTTCAACTTAAGTTACCCCCACCGACGCAGCTCCTAACAGTTTCTTTAGAAACTGTCAGCCTTTAGTGATCACAGACCGAATGTCTGGATACAGACAAACATTCCGTGATTACGCTTTCACGACCTTTCATTTCATTAAAAACCCAAACAAATATTAGCTACAGCAAAATCAGGAAGCGTGGCTAATGATCATGCTTCAACCGTCACCAATCAGATGTCGACTTTCCCTGTGAATTCGTTTGCTATTGTTTCCCATCGGCCAATGAGGGAAACCGATGGTCTCCTCTCATGCAGATTTAAAGATTTGGCCTCTCGCAAAGACAAAGTGGACTTCGACGAGAACTGAGTTGCGATAAACTTTGACGAAGCTTTGACGTGAAGAAAAGAGAGGAAAGTAAGGTTTATTTACAAGCGTAATTTAGGAGAAAGCCTTACTTCTCTTGGGCATCCTTAAACTCTTAAATCTTTATCGCGTTTCTTTAACTTACGAGTGCTTTGAATAACACTGTTTGCCAGCGAGTTCTCTGTCGCTCAGTTAGTTAAGTATCAGACCGCAAATCCGTGAAGGTCGAAGTTTAGAATCCTCACTTAACGCTGAAAATCTTTCTTTAAACGTTCTGTAAAATTTCATGAAGGCCTGAAGTGTTGGTCATACCTCTGCTGAATGACTGAATACTTAATATACAGGAGAACTGGATAAACAAAGAGCACATTAACTCTTGACGTTCCTTATGACACAGTCTTGGGTCTTGCGCGGCTGGATGTAGCCCGCCGGCGCTAATTCTCTTGGCGTGTTCAAGCGACTCGGCGAGATGTAAGCCTGTCACAGAAAATACATATTTGTATTTGTATTTGTACCAGGTCGCACTACATTTGAAAGAAATGAAGTTCCATTTGCTGATTTCGTCCCTCTTTGTTCTCACCGTAATTCCAAGGATGGATTCTAAGGCTGCGAAGTTGGTACCATTCAACGAAGAGGTAAAATTCTAACTACCGTAGATTGTTCTAGAATTTATTTGTAAGCCCGTTGTTTGGATTTGTTTCTTCAGATAGATGTTAATTTTTTTTGCCAATTAAATTTTAGGGAAGTGACAACTTCAACAGTGTCTTGGCACAGGATGAGTTTAGGCCTCATCCTCCTCCATCAGGCAAACGCAGTGCCGACATCAACTTCAACACCGACGACTACTACGATAGGATTCCTCCCCCAGGGAAACGCAGTGCCGGTATCAACTTCAACACCGGCGACGACTACGATAGGGTTCATTCACCCCTAGGGAAACGCAGTGCCGGTATCAACTTTAAAACTGTGGAAGACTAAGATTAGTTTTGGTCTCTTGTGCAGCTGGCGAGCGAAAGTAGGACGATTTTACTAAAGATTTGAACGATTACCACACCATCTCAAAGCGGGAGGATTGTATACTACTATAGGGCAAAGTCAAGTTTTTATAGGATAGTTTTTACGTTTCTGGTGACCGCCGAAAGAAACACAAAAATTTGCATATCTGCTTAGTTAAACCATGCATACCCCGAAGACGATGGATTCCTTAACTTTTTTTTTCTTACATACATTTATCCAAAGGACTGTTATACCAAAAAAAAAAAAATAAATAAATCGACTGTTCGAGAATGTCCATTGACTCTAAATATTCTAAGAAATGCGCACTTGAGACATTTGTCAAGTTTTAGTGACTTCTTTATATAACAGTTCCATGTGTCTATGAATTTTAAATTTCTTCAAGTTTTCAAGATGTTGGTCGAACATCCCCTAAGAGTTTTGGTAATTTTTTCAGTTTTTATCAAAACTACCAATTTCTATGAAGATTTGAAGTTACCTGTTGAACGTTGGTAAAGATTCTCGGTGAAGTGTTCAGAATTGCTTTAAACTAATTCATGTAAAGGTATTTTTACAAAAAAATTTACTTACTAGAGCCGTCAGACACGGTCCACCTAGTACCTCTTGTTTGGCGTGCGTTCAAGTTTTCCCATTCATCTGGCCTCAGCAGCTTCTATTGTTTTGATAAAGTGTTCATTTTGCTTAATGCTAATTTTTATTAAAAAACGCCACGCTGAATCGATGTGCTTTGCGCGTCGTTATTAATATTATCCGGAAACTGTTCATCAAAACCCACGGAACGGTAATGGCCGTGGCTTTTGCCAATATTTTCATGGCAAAAATAGAAAAGAGATACTATCGAGCACATCACAACTAAACCCCTAGTTTGGAAGATGATATTGACGACGTTTTCTGTCTGTTGGGCACAACCAAAGAAATCATAGTAGAATTTGCAAGACGGGTAAACAGCGACCACGATACAATTCGATTCACGGCTGAAATATCAGACTCTGAAATTATATTCTTGGACACAAAAGCGTACAAAAGCGAGATTTTCCAAGGAATCGACTCTTGGCATGCAAAAGCATTATTTTGCAAAGAGACAGAGTCTTGCTATGTACTTGAATTCTAATTCGTTTTGACAATCAGTCGTAAAGAAAGCACTCGTAAATGGACAAGCGCTACGTATCCTGGGAACAAATTTTTCAACCTCCACGTTTTGATAGAAACGTACAGAGTTTCATAATACGCTAAAAGAATGTGGAGGATGCCACGATTAAATGTGTGGGAAATATATCTTTGAAATTAATTTCACCGGGAAACAGAGGCCACACGAAAACTTACATAGGGTTAAGCTTACGATCGATCGTAAACGCTTCCTTATGCTAAAAAACCACGAACACGTGAAGAGGAACATAGGAACACAGGAACACAAGAACACCGGAATATGCTGGAATATGCTAGAACATGCCAGAACACCAGAACATGCCGGACTACCGCAAGTTGTCAAAAAAATTTAATAAATAAAACGAAAACGTCAACCTACCATTCTCCATGTTGGAAGTTGAATACTCCGACAGCAAGGTTACTGGTAAATCAAGATGGCGGACTTGACGCCCGAAGAACGCAAGCTACACACAAATTTAGTTTTATTCCTTTTATTATAATTTTAAACTTTTTTAAATCAAATTGTATGTTTATTTTTATTTTTTGAAATTCCGCGATGTTCTGGCACGTTTTGATATGTTCCGGGATGCTTCAGAGTTCCGGCAAGTTCCAGCGTTTCAAATTTTAGCACAAGCCCGTTCTATTGTAAAGCTGACGTTTCGAGCGTTAGCCTTTCGTCGGAGCGAATAGAGGAATTGTGGGTTGTGTGTGCTTTTAAAGGCAGAAAATGGAGCTACGTTATTGGTGAAAATATGGCAACGAGAAAGACATGAATAAATTAAAAACAAGCGTTCGTGAAAAGCTTTTGGAATCCGGTGAAAAGCGTTCGTTGATCCCTGTGGGATTTAGACTGCCGGTTTGAAAGATGAGCTTTTGTTCAAGAGTTTTACGGCTTTCCGTGCTACCTAAGTGTAAGGAAAGATCGCAGATTGCCATATGTTGCTTAGAATGATTGGATAAATTAAAATGTCTAGCGTCTGGTTTCGATGTGTCCTTGTCATTCCTTTCCATGTCGCGAAGGTGTTTTCGGAATCGGTCACCTAGTCTTCTGCCTGTTTCGCCGATGTATATCTTTTTGCAATAAGTGCAAGTTATGCAACAGATTACATTGGCGGAGGTGCACGTGAAGCGATCGGTGATCTTAATGGATCGTTTGGTTCCAGATATTTTATCAGTGTTGTGAATGAAAGGACACGTTTAGCATCGTGCACGAGTGCATTTAAAAGTGCCTGGTTAGTCATTAGTCTGAAAAGAACTTCTGAACAAAAAATTGCCTATGTTTTTGTCGCGTTTGAATGAAACGAGCGGAGGCTGCGAAAAGATAGTGCCTGTCTCTGGATCGTTTTGAAGTAATTTAAAGTTTTTAAGAATGATGGATTTAACTGAGTGGTTGTGAGGGTGAAACGTGAGAGTGAATGGAGTGCGGTCGGAACTCCTTTTGTGACGTTTGTAGTGCTAAATGTCGATCAATAAGTTGGGCGCGGTGGTAACCTTCCGGCAATAGTTTGTTCAATCGTTAGAAAAGTCTGATCACCAGTAAAGGGGGGTCAATCTATTGACGATAATGGTGTTCTTGCAGCATAACGCGATTAAGGGTACCTCTCCCGAAGGGTTGCTACTCAGTAATTAATATTTCGTTGCGTTGAAAGGTTTTCTCAAAAGTTCGCAGGAGCCATGATAACTTCTCTGGCTATCTATGTTCAGTATATGACCCTTGAACCACGAAATACTCGCGCAATTATAAAGGTATCATGAGTAATTTTTTGCATAGCGAGCGACACAAGTTCTATCTGTTTAATCAAACCTTGAGAAAGTTATTGGAAGAACCTAAGAAATGCCTTGAATGTAGAAAATGTTTATCAAGCAAAGGGTAGTCCTAAAATAGCTGATGTGAAATAATTAATTCTGCCATCCTTTTCTAGTTTTGGCTTTAATCATTGACGAGTCCAAATACCAACGAAGGCAATGGAACTAAACATATGGAAAGTGAGCTTCTGTTGGTAAATGTTAAGTATGACTCCTCTGCTACGTGAGCAGCAACAATAAACATTCTGAAAGTTAACGTGTCCTGACGAGATCCGAAAACAGACAACTCTTGCACGGTTGACTTCTTCATTTCCTAACGCCCCCATGTACGAAAAACCAGGAGGATGTCACGAAAGACGTAGGAACATCGACCGACACAATGAACTTGTTTAAATCACTCGACAAACGATGGAAAACGAAGCGTTTTTCAACTTAAGTTACCCCCACCGACGCAGCTCCTAACAGTTTCTTTAGAAACTGTCAGCCTTTAGTGATCACAGACCGAATGTCTGGATACAGACAAACATTCCGTGATTACGCTTTCACGACCTTTCATTTCATTAAAAACCCAAACAAATATTAGCTACAGCAAAATCAGGAAGCGTGGCTAATGATCATGCTTCAACCGTCACCAATCAGATGTCGACTTTCCCTGTGAATTCGTTTGCTATTGTTTCCCATCGGCCAATGAGGGAAACCGATGGTCTCCTCTCATGCAGATTTAAAGATTTGGCCTCTCGCAAAGACAAAGTGGACTTCGACGAGAACTGAGTTGCGATAAACTTTGACGAAGCTTTGACGTGAAGAAAAGAGAGGAAAGTAAGGTTTATTTACAAGCGTAATTTAGGAGAAAGCCTTACTTCTCTTGGGCATCCTTAAACTCTTAAATCTTTATCGCGTTTCTTTAACTTACGAGTGCTTTGAATAACACTGTTTGCCAGCGAGTTCTCTGTCGCTCAGTTAGTTAAGTATCAGACCGCAAATCCGTGAAGGTCGAAGTTTAGAATCCTCACTTAACGCTGAAAATCTTTCTTTAAACGTTCTGTAAAATTTCATGAAGGCCTGAAGTGTTGGTCATACCTCTGCTGAATGACTGAATACTTAATATACAGGAGAACTGGATAAACAAAGAGCACATTAACTCTTGACGTTCCTTATGACACAGTCTTGGGTCTTGCGCGGCTGGATGTAGCCCGCCGGCGCTAATTCTCTTGGCGTGTTCAAGCGACTCGGCGAGATGTAAGCCTGTCACAGAAAATACATATTTGTATTTGTATTTGTACCAGGTCGCACTACATTTGAAAGAAATGAAGTTCCATTTGCTGATTTCGTCCCTCTTTGTTCTCACCGTAATTCCAAGGATGGATTCTAAGGCTGCGAAGTTGGTACCATTCAACGAAGAGGTAAAATTCTAACTACCGTAGATTGTTCTAGAATTTATTTGTAAGCCCGTTGTTTGGATTTGTTTCTTCAGATAGATGTTAATTTTTTTTGCCAATTAAATTTTAGGGAAGTGACAACTTCAACAGTGTCTTGGCACAGGATGAGTTTAGGCCTCATCCTCCTCCATCAGGCAAACGCAGTGCCGACATCAACTTCAACACCGACGACTACTACGATAGGATTCCTCCCCCAGGGAAACGCAGTGCCGGTATCAACTTCAACACCGGCGACGACTACGATAGGGTTCATTCACCCCTAGGGAAACGCAGTGCCGGTATCAACTTTAAAACTGTGGAAGACTAAGATTAGTTTTGGTCTCTTGTGCAGCTGGCGAGCGAAAGTAGGACGATTTTACTAAAGATTTGAACGATTACCACACCATCTCAAAGCGGGAGGATTGTATACTACTATAGGGCAAAGTCAAGTTTTTATAGGATAGTTTTTACGTTTCTGGTGACCGCCGAAAGAAACACAAAAATTTGCATATCTGCTTAGTTAAACCATGCATACCCCGAAGACGATGGATTCCTTAACTTTTTTTTTCTTACATACATTTATCCAAAGGACTGTTATACCAAAAAAAAAAAAATAAATAAATCGACTGTTCGAGAATGTCCATTGACTCTAAATATTCTAAGAAATGCGCACTTGAGACATTTGTCAAGTTTTAGTGACTTCTTTATATAACAGTTCCATGTGTCTATGAATTTTAAATTTCTTCAAGTTTTCAAGATGTTGGTCGAACATCCCCTAAGAGTTTTGGTAATTTTTTCAGTTTTTATCAAAACTACCAATTTCTATGAAGATTTGAAGTTACCTGTTGAACGTTGGTAAAGATTCTCGGTGAAGTGTTCAGAATTGCTTTAAACTAATTCATGTAAAGGTATTTTTACAAAAAAATTTACTTACTAGAGCCGTCAGACACGGTCCACCTAGTACCTCTTGTTTGGCGTGCGTTCAAGTTTTCCCATTCATCTGGCCTCAGCAGCTTCTATTGTTTTGATAAAGTGTTCATTTTGCTTAATGCTAATTTTTATTAAAAAACGCCACGCTGAATCGATGTGCTTTGCGCGTCGTTATTAATATTATCCGGAAACTGTTCATCAAAACCCACGGAACGGTAATGGCCGTGGCTTTTGCCAATATTTTCATGGCAAAAATAGAAAAGAGATACTATCGAGCACATCACAACTAAACCCCTAGTTTGGAAGATGATATTGACGACGTTTTCTGTCTGTTGGGCACAACCAAAGAAATCATAGTAGAATTTGCAAGACGGGTAAACAGCGACCACGATACAATTCGATTCACGGCTGAAATATCAGACTCTGAAATTATATTCTTGGACACAAAAGCGTACAAAAGCGAGATTTTCCAAGGAATCGACTCTTGGCATGCAAAAGCATTATTTTGCAAAGAGACAGAGTCTTGCTATGTACTTGAATTCTAATTCGTTTTGACAATCAGTCGTAAAGAAAGCACTCGTAAATGGACAAGCGCTACGTATCCTGGGAACAAATTTTTCAACCTCCACGTTTTGATAGAAACGTACAGAGTTTCATAATACGCTAAAAGAATGTGGAGGATGCCACGATTAAATGTGTGGGAAATATATCTTTGAAATTAATTTCACCGGGAAACAGAGGCCACACGAAAACTTACATAGGGTTAAGCTTACGATCGATCGTAAACGCTTCCTTATGCTAAAAAACCACGAACACGTGAAGAGGAACATAGGAACACAGGAACACAAGAACACCGGAATATGCTGGAATATGCTAGAACATGCCAGAACACCAGAACATGCCGGACTACCGCAAGTTGTCAAAAAAATTTAATAAATAAAACGAAAACGTCAACCTACCATTCTCCATGTTGGAAGTTGAATACTCCGACAGCAAGGTTACTGGTAAATCAAGATGGCGGACTTGACGCCCGAAGAACGCAAGCTACACACAAATTTAGTTTTATTCCTTTTATTATAATTTTAAACTTTTTTAAATCAAATTGTATGTTTATTTTTATTTTTTGAAATTCCGCGATGTTCTGGCACGTTTTGATATGTTCCGGGATGCTTCAGAGTTCCGGCAAGTTCCAGCGTTTCAAATTTTAGCACAAGCCCGTTCTATTGTAAAGCTGACGTTTCGAGCGTTAGCCTTTCGTCGGAGCGAATAGAGGAATTGTGGGTTGTGTGTGCTTTTAAAGGCAGAAAATGGAGCTACGTTATTGGTGAAAATATGGCAACGAGAAAGACATGAATAAATTAAAAACAAGCGTTCGTGAAAAGCTTTTGGAATCCGGTGAAAAGCGTTCGTTGATCCCTGTGGGATTTAGACTGCCGGTTTGAAAGATGAGCTTTTGTTCAAGAGTTTTACGGCTTTCCGTGCTACCTAAGTGTAAGGAAAGATCGCAGATTGCCATATGTTGCTTAGAATGATTGGATAAATTAAAATGTCTAGCGTCTGGTTTCGATGTGTCCTTGTCATTCCTTTCCATGTCGCGAAGGTGTTTTCGGAATCGGTCACCTAGTCTTCTGCCTGTTTCGCCGATGTATATCTTTTTGCAATAAGTGCAAGTTATGCAACAGATTACATTGGCGGAGGTGCACGTGAAGCGATCGGTGATCTTAATGGATCGTTTGGTTCCAGATATTTTATCAGTGTTGTGAATGAAAGGACACGTTTAGCATCGTGCACGAGTGCATTTAAAAGTGCCTGGTTAGTCATTAGTCTGAAAAGAACTTCTGAACAAAAAATTGCCTATGTTTTTGTCGCGTTTGAATGAAACGAGCGGAGGCTGCGAAAAGATAGTGCCTGTCTCTGGATCGTTTTGAAGTAATTTAAAGTTTTTAAGAATGATGGATTTAACTGAGTGGTTGTGAGGGTGAAACGTGAGAGTGAATGGAGTGCGGTCGGAACTCCTTTTGTGACGTTTGTAGTGCTAAATGTCGATCAATAAGTTGGGCGCGGTGGTAACCTTCCGGCAATAGTTTGTTCAATCGTTAGAAAAGTCTGATCACCAGTAAAGGGGGGTCAATCTATTGACGATAATGGTGTTCTTGCAGCATAACGCGATTAAGGGTACCTCTCCCGAAGGGTTGCTACTCAGTAATTAATATTTCGTTGCGTTGAAAGGTTTTCTCAAAAGTTCGCAGGAGCCATGATAACTTCTCTGGCTATCTATGTTCAGTATATGACCCTTGAACCACGAAATACTCGCGCAATTATAAAGGTATCATGAGTAATTTTTTGCATAGCGAGCGACACAAGTTCTATCTGTTTAATCAAACCTTGAGAAAGTTATTGGAAGAACCTAAGAAATGCCTTGAATGTAGAAAATGTTTATCAAGCAAAGGGTAGTCCTAAAATAGCTGATGTGAAATAATTAATTCTGCCATCCTTTTCTAGTTTTGGCTTTAATCATTGACGAGTCCAAATACCAACGAAGGCAATGGAACTAAACATATGGAAAGTGAGCTTCTGTTGGTAAATGTTAAGTATGACTCCTCTGCTACGTGAGCAGCAACAATAAACATTCTGAAAGTTAACGTGTCCTGACGAGATCCGAAAACAGACAACTCTTGCACGGTTGACTTCTTCATTTCCTAACGCCCCCATGTACGAAAAACCAGGAGGATGTCACGAAAGACGTAGGAACATCGACCGACACAATGAACTTGTTTAAATCACTCGACAAACGATGGAAAACGAAGCGTTTTTCAACTTAAGTTACCCCCACCGACGCAGCTCCTAACAGTTTCTTTAGAAACTGTCAGCCTTTAGTGATCACAGACCGAATGTCTGGATACAGACAAACATTCCGTGATTACGCTTTCACGACCTTTCATTTCATTAAAAACCCAAACAAATATTAGCTACAGCAAAATCAGGAAGCGTGGCTAATGATCATGCTTCAACCGTCACCAATCAGATGTCGACTTTCCCTGTGAATTCGTTTGCTATTGTTTCCCATCGGCCAATGAGGGAAACCGATGGTCTCCTCTCATGCAGATTTAAAGATTTGGCCTCTCGCAAAGACAAAGTGGACTTCGACGAGAACTGAGTTGCGATAAACTTTGACGAAGCTTTGACGTGAAGAAAAGAGAGGAAAGTAAGGTTTATTTACAAGCGTAATTTAGGAGAAAGCCTTACTTCTCTTGGGCATCCTTAAACTCTTAAATCTTTATCGCGTTTCTTTAACTTACGAGTGCTTTGAATAACACTGTTTGCCAGCGAGTTCTCTGTCGCTCAGTTAGTTAAGTATCAGACCGCAAATCCGTGAAGGTCGAAGTTTAGAATCCTCACTTAACGCTGAAAATCTTTCTTTAAACGTTCTGTAAAATTTCATGAAGGCCTGAAGTGTTGGTCATACCTCTGCTGAATGACTGAATACTTAATATACAGGAGAACTGGATAAACAAAGAGCACATTAACTCTTGACGTTCCTTATGACACAGTCTTGGGTCTTGCGCGGCTGGATGTAGCCCGCCGGCGCTAATTCTCTTGGCGTGTTCAAGCGACTCGGCGAGATGTAAGCCTGTCACAGAAAATACATATTTGTATTTGTATTTGTACCAGGTCGCACTACATTTGAAAGAAATGAAGTTCCATTTGCTGATTTCGTCCCTCTTTGTTCTCACCGTAATTCCAAGGATGGATTCTAAGGCTGCGAAGTTGGTACCATTCAACGAAGAGGTAAAATTCTAACTACCGTAGATTGTTCTAGAATTTATTTGTAAGCCCGTTGTTTGGATTTGTTTCTTCAGATAGATGTTAATTTTTTTTGCCAATTAAATTTTAGGGAAGTGACAACTTCAACAGTGTCTTGGCACAGGATGAGTTTAGGCCTCATCCTCCTCCATCAGGCAAACGCAGTGCCGACATCAACTTCAACACCGACGACTACTACGATAGGATTCCTCCCCCAGGGAAACGCAGTGCCGGTATCAACTTCAACACCGGCGACGACTACGATAGGGTTCATTCACCCCTAGGGAAACGCAGTGCCGGTATCAACTTTAAAACTGTGGAAGACTAAGATTAGTTTTGGTCTCTTGTGCAGCTGGCGAGCGAAAGTAGGACGATTTTACTAAAGATTTGAACGATTACCACACCATCTCAAAGCGGGAGGATTGTATACTACTATAGGGCAAAGTCAAGTTTTTATAGGATAGTTTTTACGTTTCTGGTGACCGCCGAAAGAAACACAAAAATTTGCATATCTGCTTAGTTAAACCATGCATACCCCGAAGACGATGGATTCCTTAACTTTTTTTTTCTTACATACATTTATCCAAAGGACTGTTATACCAAAAAAAAAAAAATAAATAAATCGACTGTTCGAGAATGTCCATTGACTCTAAATATTCTAAGAAATGCGCACTTGAGACATTTGTCAAGTTTTAGTGACTTCTTTATATAACAGTTCCATGTGTCTATGAATTTTAAATTTCTTCAAGTTTTCAAGATGTTGGTCGAACATCCCCTAAGAGTTTTGGTAATTTTTTCAGTTTTTATCAAAACTACCAATTTCTATGAAGATTTGAAGTTACCTGTTGAACGTTGGTAAAGATTCTCGGTGAAGTGTTCAGAATTGCTTTAAACTAATTCATGTAAAGGTATTTTTACAAAAAAATTTACTTACTAGAGCCGTCAGACACGGTCCACCTAGTACCTCTTGTTTGGCGTGCGTTCAAGTTTTCCCATTCATCTGGCCTCAGCAGCTTCTATTGTTTTGATAAAGTGTTCATTTTGCTTAATGCTAATTTTTATTAAAAAACGCCACGCTGAATCGATGTGCTTTGCGCGTCGTTATTAATATTATCCGGAAACTGTTCATCAAAACCCACGGAACGGTAATGGCCGTGGCTTTTGCCAATATTTTCATGGCAAAAATAGAAAAGAGATACTATCGAGCACATCACAACTAAACCCCTAGTTTGGAAGATGATATTGACGACGTTTTCTGTCTGTTGGGCACAACCAAAGAAATCATAGTAGAATTTGCAAGACGGGTAAACAGCGACCACGATACAATTCGATTCACGGCTGAAATATCAGACTCTGAAATTATATTCTTGGACACAAAAGCGTACAAAAGCGAGATTTTCCAAGGAATCGACTCTTGGCATGCAAAAGCATTATTTTGCAAAGAGACAGAGTCTTGCTATGTACTTGAATTCTAATTCGTTTTGACAATCAGTCGTAAAGAAAGCACTCGTAAATGGACAAGCGCTACGTATCCTGGGAACAAATTTTTCAACCTCCACGTTTTGATAGAAACGTACAGAGTTTCATAATACGCTAAAAGAATGTGGAGGATGCCACGATTAAATGTGTGGGAAATATATCTTTGAAATTAATTTCACCGGGAAACAGAGGCCACACGAAAACTTACATAGGGTTAAGCTTACGATCGATCGTAAACGCTTCCTTATGCTAAAAAACCACGAACACGTGAAGAGGAACATAGGAACACAGGAACACAAGAACACCGGAATATGCTGGAATATGCTAGAACATGCCAGAACACCAGAACATGCCGGACTACCGCAAGTTGTCAAAAAAATTTAATAAATAAAACGAAAACGTCAACCTACCATTCTCCATGTTGGAAGTTGAATACTCCGACAGCAAGGTTACTGGTAAATCAAGATGGCGGACTTGACGCCCGAAGAACGCAAGCTACACACAAATTTAGTTTTATTCCTTTTATTATAATTTTAAACTTTTTTAAATCAAATTGTATGTTTATTTTTATTTTTTGAAATTCCGCGATGTTCTGGCACGTTTTGATATGTTCCGGGATGCTTCAGAGTTCCGGCAAGTTCCAGCGTTTCAAATTTTAGCACAAGCCCGTTCTATTGTATTGTATTGTACTTCAAATTTAAGCATATGCCCGTTCTGATTGTATTTCCTCCGAAATACTGTATAGCAGGGCCTCTGGAAACACGCTGCTCGTTTTCTTGCCAAATCTTAATTAAAGAGCCTTTCCGTTTATTTCATGTTTGTAAAGTCATGTAATATGCCAGCTTTCCTTTTCTGTAATATAGAAAATGCTGAAAACGACCACTCCGCCAGCAATGCACTCCGCAATACACCTCCTTCGAACTTAAGTGTCTATTTTAAAAGAATACTCCTTTCAACGTCAATCTTTAAACTACAACCGCTCGAACTTCAAACTGAAAACTCCTGTCTTAGTGCGAGAGTTAAATAAAATCAACAAAACTGATTCATTAAAGTAAAGGGGGTAAGTCTCCAAAGAAACTGTGGTGCTGCGGCGGTGAGGGGTATAACATAATAATCTGGTTTTATCAACTGAGTTGACAATGTTAATTGACTATCGTAAAGAGTTCTTAAAGCTAAAGTTTCGGGCGTTGGCCTTCTTTCGCCACTCGCTCATTAAGAGCAAGTTTCTCACAGTTTGGTTTGGTAAATAGTTCCTTAAGGTAAAGGAGCGATTGGACAATGATTTCGGATCATCCTTCAAAATTGAGTTTTCTCTAAACAACACCATTTTCTCAGTTAAGACAAACCTTCGTTCCGGATACAGATACTTTCTGTTTCTTTGATGTCCATAAGATTAGATTAGCGTTTTAAATCGTAATAAATAAATTCAATAAAAAATACTTCCAATACCCTACCTGTCTTATACAGCGTTTGGTCCAGGCAGACATTAACGTGTCAGCTTGATACAACACGATACGATGAAGATCCTCCTGTTGTCCAAGCCAGCTGGACAAACGGTATTCATTCATGCTAGGAACACAAAACAGAAGAGGGTCAGTTCAGAAGAAAGGAAATTCTATTCTTAACAATTTTACTGTATCCCAAATTCTACAGACTCCAAATAATATTAATTAGGCCAATTTCCACTAGCTAGATTACTTTCTTTTGTAACACACACTGAAAAAAATTCCTCTGGGAAAATTACCGTTTCTGTAAACGATAGCATGAAAATTTTTGATCAAGAATACTTGTGCAGGCAAAATTTGGTTCCTCAATTGAAGCCGACCCCATTCCCCCCTACTTTAGGAATTAATTTCCACCAAGATATTGTAAATTCTACAAGGCCCGCTGGTGCCGTCGATAAGCTTTTATTTCCGAATGAAATAGAAAACGTTTCTTCCTTGAAGAAAACACTCGCCAAGGAAAAGGTGCCAAGTAGTTGAATATATATCCATGGCTGAGCTGCCAAGCCTGCTTCAGACCAACGAACTGGTCAGCAATAGGGTGGGACCTGACAGCAAACAAACAAAATATTCAATCGGTAAATCCGCATGCAGGTAAATAACAAATCAACACTTAATAAACATTTTGTGATGATTTTACGCTTTAGGGAAAGAGTCCAACCGACGTTGAACCCGAACATCTTGACAAGTTTTCGCGATGTTTAACATAATTTAAGGGTAGCTGCCTTTGGAATATGACCTATGTATACTGAACGTCGGTTTCTTAGCTTACTACGTCCTTAGATCTCACTTCGATGCAGTATCGTAAACCCAAAACCAAAGTAACTACGCCAGCCAATCAGCAGAAAGAAATATATGGTAAGTAGCCAATGAGAACTCGAAGTAGCAACGAGCAAACTCGTCCTGAAGCGCGGGAAAAACGCAAGTGACCAAGTTTTAGTTTTGGCGCGAAATTTATAGTCCAATCAAAGAGGGTAGTGGAGTAAAACTAATTTCTTCTTGTTTACTATGTACTTACCGATAGCATGAAGAGCTAAGCTGAGTTCAAATGAGAAGTTTGAGACTGGGACATCCTCTGACGCAGGGATGATGGCTACTGTGCCGAGATTTGATTCTCCGAATATCTAATTATCAACCGGGAGATGATTGTCTGCGTATCACAAAGTGTTTACATAATGAGTTGGGTAGAGTCTTCAAACGCATCTTACAAGCAAAGATCTAAAAACGTTCCCTATGCGTTTAACACACCCCACAACAGGAAACAAAATCGCCAAAACTGAGCCGTCACCTGCCGCAAGTACGGCAACGAACTCGATACGAACGTGCTAGGGTGATTAGAAAATTAATTTAGTACCGCCATAGGCAAATTTTTGTCAAAGCGCACATGGAGTCACAATGATTATTAAAAAATCGATAAATAGCATTCAAGAGTTGACCAAACTGTCCAATCTGCTGAATTGATTAGAATTTGCGTTGCTCAGTAATTTTGGCGCTATAAACACTACTTTTCCTTTTCGTTATCTTCGTTCTCACACGAACACTTCACAACACAGTAAAGAAGTCTTTTCATACCTAGCAATGTTTCACTTCTCGCGTAACTTCGCCTGTACTATACTATTCGAACCGTGTCAATCAACGAAAACCAAAAGCGTCGAAGGGAAAAAGGGTGTCAAGTTCAGGTGGTCAGTTCCTTGACTTAGCAGGTGGTCTCGCGTCAATTGAAACATTGACCAGTCTAAAGATGGCGAATCCATGTTTTGGAACAGAGTTAAAGCTTTCTATATCGATTACTCTGGCTCCATTATACGGCGTGGCACCGCTACCCACCATCCTTGAAAACGTAGTGTTTCTGTTGCTCATCTACAAAGCTCGCACCGTCAGAACTTTTTCTAACCTTCCATTGAGCTCGTTAGCAATGGCGGATCTTTTAGTGGGGTTAATCATGGATCCGTTGTGGATTGCAAGGTGCGTATTACCACGGCGTCCGTATCATAATCCGTTTAAAATCGGCATCGACTTGCTATGGATTCAAACGAGTGCAACAACCACGTTTAGCTTGTGCATTGTGAGCTTGGACAGATACATTGCAGTACAGTAGGCCCTTCTGTACAATCAGATCGTCACAACAAGATGTTGCATGGCGGTAGCATTAGTATGGCTCGCATCTCTAGCGTTTGAACTCTCATGGTTCTTTGTTACAGACCCTGAAAATTTACTGGCACAATGAATGTGTGTGACGGTAGTGGCTATTCTGATCCCGATGGTTTTGATGATTTTTTGCTACTACCGGATTTTGGTGGTTGCCAAAGAACATATTGTAATAATTGAAAATCACAATGCCCAACGTCAGAGGCGTAGAGCTCGTCATCGAGGGAGTTCGAAACCGAAAAACAACCAAGACGGTAAGCTTTGTGGTGGCGTTGTTCATCATTTCGTGGTTACCAAGTCGGGTCACCTCTTTTATCCATTTAAAAACGAGTGATCATTGCTTGAAGCGAAAACTGCGTTCTGTTTGGATCTGGGCTGAGTTAATAGCGTTTTTCTTGATACGGAATAAATCCATGGTTATATTCACTACGAAACGATAAATTCAGGAAGGCGATTAAACAGTGTAGGTATCATTAATGCTTATTTTTCATGTAAATGTTATCTGGCTTACAAGAAAATACATTTATTTAAAAGTGCCGGGTTGGTTATTAGTTTGTAATGAACTTCTGACCAAAAAATTGTCTGTATTTTTTGTCGCGTTTGAAGTGAAATGACAAAGCAAGTTTATTTCCTCTAAAGTGCCTCCAACTTTCTTTGATCAAAGCCAGCTATTGTAACTCAACAATCAGTGGCTGATGAAAAGTCATTACAATAGATAATTCATTAAAGCTCCCTTATTTCCAGAGGACACGTGGACCATGCCCAAAATAGGTCGGCATTATGTACATGTCTTGTAGCTACATAAAACGTTTTATCTAGTTGGTACTTACGATACATAGTGGCACATTTGCCCGACAGAAGGGAACTAATGTTCTTACAATACCAACGAGCGAAGAAAGTGTTAACCTTTTATATGTGAATTGTAAGTCACTGGTTCATGTCAGATACCTAAGCGGAAGGTATAAAAATACGTTTAAAAGAACATCGGCATTTTAATGATCAGCGTATGGAAGCGGAATTTATTGACAGTTACGCACAAATTCTCAAATAGAGACTTAATCATGTCTGAGAGCAAGTGAAAATAACGTTCACTCTTCGCCTGCTAATTGCAACACAAGTGTACGCTGCTAGATTTCTGATATTGACGTGCCTTTTTGTGTCTTTGCTATATCTGAGTATCGCGAGTTTGTGCTGTTGAAGATAATACTTTGTTGGCTACAAACAACGCGCCGTACATTTTCTTCACTCTGGCTGTGAACACAAACCTAAAAGCAATAAAAACTCCTTGAAGTAAATTGAATATAACAAATGGATAATCAAACTATTTAGAAACGAGAATCGGTAGATATTCAGAAGTCCACGTGAATCCCATCAAGACTGCCACCTTTACAAATAACACAACTTCTCTTCGATTGTTTGCGGCGTCTCCAATCACCCGTGTTTGCTTTTTTATTTTGTAAATGGAAATAACTGTCGACGAGAAAAGGATCACGTTTAGAAAAATGGAAAAAGCCACTAGGATAACAAAAACAACAATGTTAGACTTGGTATTGTTGATCCAACAGTGATTCGCGCCACCGTATCCTATAGCAACCAAACCTGATTGGTCAAGAGAGTAAAAAATAGCAACCAACAAAAGGGCAGGAATCTAACCAATCGCAAGGAAGCAACGCTTCCGATTTGCTGTTCTTTGACGGGTGCGACAAGTTGTGGAAAAAGTGTAGTAGGTATCAAATGCGATGATTGATATCCAAGTAAAATACACAAGGTAGAAATAGTGGGTTAGAACGGCAATTGATGAACAAATCTGGTGCAGTTGAGTCGCACCCGCCGTCATGAAAAGGGAATGGGCGAAAAGCAAAGAGATGGACAAATTCATTAAATTAACGCCCGGTAAGGTACGCAGTTCTTTAAAAATGGAGTAGGTGAGAAGAACAAGCGTAAGGCAGACAATGGAAAGACCGATTCCAATGTAGGTTAAAACCAGAATTGCCGTGTAAGTGTTGCTATTAGCAGACGAAGGGATGATGCAGATTGTAGCCATTCCGTCTGTCATCATGAAATCATAAATGCCGTATAACGCTTTTGAGTCATTCCTGTACAGGGATCCGTTTCCTAAAATGACGTATTCCTCTTCCTTGAGCTGAATTAAGACACCAGAACATGACAATCTGAGGCTTTTTCGACAGACGTGGACATCACCTATTGGAACAACTGATCCGTTTTTAGACTCAGTTTGGTTTGAGCAGTAGTCTATCTTAGGAATTTGGTCTTTAGTACTGTTGATATAAATAGCGGAGTCCGCATCTGTGATAACCAAGTATTCATTTGGGTTGCAAATGTCACTTGTGACACACAACAAAGGTACCCACTCCTCCTTGACTACAGAGGAAGCCGTGATATGCCCTATCGTTAAATTGCAAGTAAGTGAGCCATTTGTTTGACTTAGGTAATGTCGCGGGAAGGCAACCACTGTATTTACGGAATAAGTCATTTTAGTGCTGTTCAGCACGTCCATGGAAAGTATTTCTGCAGGGAAATTTCTTAACGCCGACTCTAGAGCCTGTGTTAATTATTATTTTCCTTGATTGATCCCCATCTGTTTTTCCAAACTGAGAGTCAATTGCAAATTTGATAGAAAATTCATATCTGTTAAAGAAAGGCAGAATTAGTTTCTTGTTGATGGCCCTTTTCATGCTGATGGTCCTTCGGCACTCCTTTGATCCAGGATCCAGTACATGTCCAATAGCACATGGATTTGTATTTTGGAGTGTCTGGGCTGAACAAGATGTTCAAAGGCACGTCATGCTGGTGAAGGAAAGGAGGCTGGGTCGGCTTTTGAGAACTCTCGAGTTTTATGGGTCCACACAGAATCTCGTCACGTGGAACTCCAGCGCATTGGGCCCAGTATC
Source organism: Stylophora pistillata (assembly GCF_964205215.1). Lineage (NCBI taxonomy): Eukaryota > Metazoa > Cnidaria > Anthozoa > Scleractinia > Pocilloporidae > Stylophora > Stylophora pistillata. The sequence continues at coordinate 12,186,809 of NC_142522.1, read as the reverse complement.
TGTTAAAATACAGCTTATTTGTTTGCTTTTCCACGACAATTCCCGGTGATTTTGATGAGCAGTCACGTTGCACTTCTGGTGTTACGGAGGTATTCATGCACTGACTCGTCTCCGTTTAAGTTGAGGCAATAACGCCTGGGAAACCCTAAAGGTGGATTCCATCTTACAATGGAACATCTAAAGACCAAAGATGTCGAATTACTAATGTTCTTCAGTTTGGTAGCGCTAACAAGTTGAACTGACTTTGTTTCATACTGAATCGGCTTGTGCTGACTTCAACGCCGTGGCAAGTTGCACAAAAGCGATTCTTGTAAGTGTTATTTTTCGCGTCGATCAAAGGCGCAGAGTAAGTTTGACATTCTTCGGACTTTTCTGGTAAATTTCTCGTACACTTTCTAGCGATTTCGTCATGGGTCCAATTTGCAGGACATGCTGAGATCATCCACACACTTTTTGTAAAAGGTACCAGAAACCCAACTACATCATGACACTTCCAGAGGTCATGGTTTAGAGATCTTAATGAGCTGGAATGCACGCCTTGAATGCAATACTGCTCGTAATCGGCGCAACAATCCCGAAACACTGTACAGTACTCATCACAGAAGCAGAGAAAAATATAGAGAAAAAATTGAGTGACTGCGAGCAGTTCGCGTTGAAAATATGGTGGCATCTACTACATTTCCTGTGTTATTTTGTCTTCCCTTGGAAGTGGGGAGAAGTAATCTGCACACCAGAGGAAGAGCTGGAGATTGGCTGTCAGTACAAAAATGATACTAAGAAGAGCAAGAGTCTAGCAACATCTTACAAATATTTTACTTCATGGTGAAAACCTTTAAGAAACTGACGTAAACCCACCGCTAAGAATTTGGCCTATAGAGTGGCCACATGTTACCTCATTGTACCTATTACAACCTTTTCTTAGAGAATACTTACGAATGGAACATCAGTTTTACATAATGTACAACAAAACTGATACATATGGAAACAAATGGAAATAACTGCATTCATACCGTTATTTGAACCATGGGCTCCAACTCAAAAGAACAAACCACATTTTAGCAAAGTCCTTTATTAAAAATATCAATCTTTACATTTCAAGTTATGTCCAGCAGTTTCCACTTCTGCTTTAGTTAATGTATTTTTTGGTAAATAATTATCAATTGGATTCAAATATGCTATTATCACTACTTATTTTGAACAGCGTTTGCGATCCGCATTTAGAACTAAAATAAGTCAGCATCTGTCTTCTCTTTGCATGTGAATGTAAAAGATACATGCAAGAATGAGAACAATTAAACTGATCTTAAAGGGCATTTGTGTTAATATGCAATAAACTGGTCTTTGATAGCGCTACAAATTCCATGGAGATGAGTCAGCAAAATTCCATACTCTTGCATTCATGATTCTCACATATGAATTGAGCATGAAAAAACTAGGAAACAGAAACGGTATTCTGAATCTTTAGCTCAGAAATTAGAAATGTCTTTCACAGCTGTTGTCATTTCTAGATTTAACTGAATACACTTGTCGATTCACTTGCGGGATTGAGGATGACAGATCTATGAACCCCACCTTGTCAACACTACAAAAGGCTGATTGAGAGTCGCTTCAATTGTTCGGTCAACAGCGCACTTTTTTCACGAACTCGCTTTGAATTGTCTCTGCGACGAAAACGGCCAGGACAGGCAGCGACGGGTAGGTGAAAGTGTAAAGAGACAAGGACCCCTCCCCCTCACTCAGCACTCTACTGCGGCACCCACGTCCTGAGATCGACTGATGAAGAGTCAGGTTTCAACTGTCAGTGAGTACGTTACTGAATAAACTCATTACTGACTATTTTCAACAGACAAGCCTTTTTATAAGATAAATGAAAAAAAAAAAAGAAGAAAAAGGGAAAAAGAAAAAGAAAGCACTTTTGGAGAGAACGGCTGTATTTTTGCTGTACGTAACATCGTTAAGGCTATTTCTATTCCGTTCTACTGATACTTTAAAGGTTGACTGTACTTAACATATCACTTAAATATAACAGCTGCGACGAAGACTCTCTCGAGGTAATGCCATGTGATTTTCCGAAAAAGGTATTATTTGAATATCAAATAAATCAATGACTGTTGTGCAAACACTGAAAAGTTTTTTCTCATGATTACCTATTTCTCCTGATTATTACCTCACAAGTTCCCAATGTTAAGAGCTTAATTCCCTCGAGTAAAAAGAGACCAAATTAATTAAACGCATATCTCCTTAATTTGGAGTTCACAAGCACACCGAAACTTCAAGAGATCAATTATCTCTGCCACCCTCAGTGCTATGCTTTCCATTTCAACGGTTCATCTTCCTCACACAATTTATGCACTTTACAGAGGTCATTTTATAGTTCATGATTTGAATTTACTTTTAACCAATTCTTTCTCCATCTAATAAATGATTTACCAGTAAATAATCAGATTGCAATAATCGATTATTGGTGATTTAACTGAAGGAAGAGACCCCATTATTGGTCGTGCGGATCTTCGCGACCTCATTATCGCTCGTGTTAGCTTTGTTACTGCTATCACAAGCGTTACATTTTTCAACGGACTCACGCTACAGATAATTCGAATTTCATTCCCACAACACACTTGTCATATAAATACAGCACACATCCCAGGTGCTTTCCCTTTCTTTAAGAGAACTGCGTTAGCGTTTTCATGACTACCATCTTCAGAGTAAATACAGGGGCTTTACGGTTCACTGTTCGGTTGATGATGCAAGCCCAGTCTTCTTCTCAGATGAGTGTCGTCCGACTGAGAAAAAGAAACAGTTAAAAAAAATTTAGTCGAACTATTATAACCTTACCATGATTATGTATAGGTAATTTTGAGTGTTTCAAAACCATAACTTGAAAAAAAAACGACAAACAATTACGTCAAATGAAAGTGTAAAACCACTCAGAGCCAAGCGGTCGCTTCCATTTGTACACTGACGCATTGCAGTATCTACTGGCAAAGAACACGGATCTTATCGAGTTCAAGGTGAATAATTGCGAGTTGTCGCGTGAAACTAATACATCTACAGTACACAACATGATGAAATATTTAAAGCACAGCTACGAAACTTACATCGTATCCAGCCTCTTTGTGCCGAACAACAGCTTGAGCTTGCGCCTTAAGAGCCATTAAATCTTCGTGTTCTGACAGAGAACCTGTTCTTGGCCTGACACGAACAAGGTTTTCTTCTTCTTCATCGTACTCGTCGTCTTCCTCAGAGGCCGAGTACATATGGTGGCCAGGTGTGGAACTGGATCCTACTGAGTTCATCCGAGGAGGAGAATGGTAACCACTCGTGAGTGTAGGGTGGTTCAATCCGGGATATATGCTCCGCCAAGTTAGTGAAAGTACTATGCTCTGACACCTTCGGAAACGATTTAAAGAGAATGTTCAAAACTAGTGATCCTGGTTGACTGGATATGCTTAAAATATATCCTGATGATTAAAGTTAACATTATTAATAAAAAGTTTAACAAGTTTAGAACGAGGTGCCAACATTTAATCTCTTTACTCATTATTTTCCGGAACAATCTGGTCATGCCATTATTGCTATGGTTCCGTATCAATAAAAAAAAACAAGCCATGCCGTGCAAGAGAAGTTTTTCCGTTTGGGGGGAAGATAAAAAGCTTCGTACGATCAGAATAATGTTAAACGGAAAACCACTACAACAAAACAATAAAAAATCTAAAACGAACAAATAAATAAATAAATAAATGGTCATATGATATTAGTCTTAGTCTGTTTTTAGTTTCAATTAAAGTGAACTGCACATGAAAAAATCTCACCAGAAAACATGGAGGTGAATGCATACGTTAGATCCAGGATCTTCTTCAATAGGGCCGTCATGTCCTGAAAAGTTTAAAGAGAGTAACATTGTCCAGTTGACAAACAACTGAGACTCGTAACGCTTTCCTCCCTTAAGGTATGGCCGAGTTACGAGCTTTGGAGACTGGAGACGGTATGCGACGAACTAGTGAAGGTAGGACCTTCTAAGAATAGCTCTAGTTCTGTTACGACTGAAAACCAATTCAAAAGTACGCATGGAAGGATAGCACACCATACCAAACCTCTAAGTTCTCTAAGTTACCTAAAGATTTCCAAAAAAATAACGTTAAAAATATACTGAGTCTACTGTGGTGTCACTCAAGTTCGCCCTAGAAGTTCTTACTATTGACCACTCGCGGACCTTTTGACACATTCTATTGACATCAGCAGTGTCGGCGTACGTTGCACCAACAAAGGATCCCATACTGGTGCCACCTACCATGTCTATAGGTATACCTACGAGAAAAGCAAACATGATCGAGATATATTTGAGATCAATTTCCGATTGAAAGAGTCGGGTATTGCAAATGTTCGAGATCGAGGGTATGGGCGTCCCAGAACATAAGCCGAAAAGGAACTTGAAGCAGCTTTAGGTCTGCTAATATACATCACTAATGCTTCTAAACTGCGAATACTGGTGACGGGACATTCATTGCCATTCGAGCACTCAAGTCTTAGACTACTGCAAAATGAAAAAGTGAAATGCTGGAGAGTGAAATACGAAGCTCTGGGATTCGATCGCTCATAGTAACATCTTCCCTCTTTATTCCATAACTGAGCTCAAAATTGGCTACCTTTCTAATTCGGCTCACTAGTCTAAGAGTCCATACACATGTAAAGAAAAACGTATGAAGTAGATGAAAGGTTTAACCTGCTTCCTCTAGGGCTTTGATGACTCCAACATAAGAGAATCCCCTATGAAATTACAAATTCTTAAGTTAGAAACAATATTCTATAAGGAGACAAAACAGCAGTCTCCTCGTGCCACTCTCTAAAATAATTAACTACAAAACTTTAGTCAACCTGTGCTTTTGAACGCTAAAGGCGGCCCGTTAACAGTATTTTCTTTGGTACTAATTGCTGCCTTGTGTCATGAAACATTTCATGAATGCATTTTCCTTAACATTTTCCCAGAAAACATCTAAAAATCCTGCACGATGAACATTCCGAAGAGTAATGCTCCAGTGTTATGAAAACCTCGCGTAAGCTAACTAGTGAACGTCATGATCCATAAAACATTATACCTCGCGTGCGATTGGTCTAAACGCATCACGTGACCGAATATTCCCCAGCTAAAACAAGGTTTTATCCGTAGTTTTAACCCACTAATTTTGGCGCGATTTTATTGTTTCCTTTACGTCACGTGGTGCAAAATGACAGGACAGTTATCACACAATAATCCCCGTCCGCGTCGATATTTGTCGTCCGATATTTGTCGTTTTTCCGTGAAAAAGAAACATAGTCAACACAAGAGTTTCAACTTTTCCACTCTCTAATATACATGGAAGGAAACCAAACTCGGTTTTTATTTTTGCTTGCTTGCGTCAATCACGCGTATTCGCCATCAGATCACCACTGGGTTTTTACTGTGTTTACGCGCAGTTTAATTGCGATGTGAAAATTAATGGGAGGGTAATAAAATGAAAAAACCCGTTCTGGCTTGCTGGTATGTCGGCTGATAATGTCCTTGGCTGAGAGATTGTCCTCAAAATTTCATATTTACCCTCGAAGCTTCGCTTCTCGGCCAAATATTCATTTTTCGGACAATCTCTCAGCCGCGGACATTATCAGCCGACCTACCAGCCGCCCGAAGGGGTTTAATTACTAAATATCGCTCACGTAATATTCTTTAATTTCAAACTTTTCGTCCACTACGATTATTCTCTGTTTACAATTGAATTTAAGATGAGAGATCGTCTTGTGGTTGTTACAAAAAATTGGAAATAGTCGTTTGTTCATAAAGTCGTACTAGAAAACACTCAAAAGAAAAGATCCCACGCAGCAATCAGGAAGCTGTTCGTAAACACTTTTTCACACCCGTTACAAAATATTTGAAGGATAATAAGACATCATCCTCATGCAATCACAGCGCGTGCACTCCTGTTATCACCCAAGTAAAAGCATTCATATGATATGGGGATATCCTTCGGAAAAAAGTAATGAGCACCCATGAAAAGATTTGTCGGTATTTACCTGGCTCCGCCTCCTCCAAGAATATATTCAATGGACGTCCCTGTTAGTCTTCGTGCGAATCGTAAAAAATCAGAATTTCTGAAAGGAAAATGAAGTGAAACTTACCCATGCTGTTCGTAGAAATGGTAATTTATCTTTTCATGGGTTTGCAAGTTAGGGGACATTAAAAACCAGCCGTCCATTTCTTTTCTCGAACTTAAATTGTGATGAGGGTAGTAAGGATATCTTAGAAAAAACTGATAGGTTTATAGAAAACATTTTTCAATCGAGAGTCGAAAGTATCTGGGGATTGAGTAGATTTTGCTATCCTACGCTGTGTTATTGGTATGGAAATAGTGAGATTTAGCACCGCGTTTACGTGAAACGGCAAACGTCAGCTTGCCCTTTCACGTTTCACGAAAAATTGTGTGAACCTTGTTGCTTTAAGCTTCGTGTGAGCTCATGCCATAGTGGATTTGAAAGCGCCCTTGTAGGACTTACAAAGGAGAGTTTTTGGTGCCCTTTTTCCAGCTATTAACTTCTCCTCTGTGAGAGAAAAAGTGAAGATAATCTTACGTACACGCCAAACAGGTTATTTTCACGTAGAAACGGCAAAGCGCAACCGGCAAATGCGAAAAAATAGCGGGAAAAACAAGGTCACGTGGTCACTCTTGCCGTTCACGCGTTGCTAAATCTTTCTAATATCGCACCATTTTCCCAAACAATCAGATTCAAAACTAAAACCGATGGCAACTTAATGACATGTTTTATCTCGCGCTTTACTCCGGCCACGTGCGTTAACTCTGAGAGCGCATTGGCTCTTTTTGGTATTTTCAAATACCCCACTTTGGTGTGATCACTTTGTATTGTGGGTTAAAACGCGCTCGCACAGTAATATCAAGGTAGAGCATCACCCACCTTTCTGGTAATGGGTACGCTGCAGGATTTTGTGCGTACTGAAACGAAATAAAGAGAACATGAATAAATGACACATGAACAACCCATCCAATCTAAAAGGCCACGCTAATAAATTGAGGATTACGGTAGTTATGAACCCTTCCTACCTTTTCAGACAAGGGGCGTCGTCCAAAGATTTTCTTAGCGCATCGAACCTGGAAAAAATAAGTAAGGAAGCAATGAATACGGGTCTAGCAATAAACAAGGAGTAGTGGAACCACTACATCTCGTTAGAAAGTGACTATATACTTGAACTAATGTATTCTAGTGTATTGGGTGCTGGAAAAATCTCAATTAAAGTCATCATACCCGATAATCAGCACAGAGGAAATCTCGCTGTTAACTCAAAGTTGAAAGAAGCAAACACCCGGATGCGCGGAAAAAAGGAGGGAACAAGAATTGCTTTGTCCAAGTTTCGCATCTGATTGGTCGAGAGGGTGATGCGAAAGTTCACGACCAATCAAAAAGCGTTGAAAATTCAACCCAAAGCAAACCCGAATTATTTCCTACACTAGTTTGAAAATGAATTGCTCTTGATCAAACGTGGTCTTACATGATGATGAGCGCAGATCCAGCCGCGCGCGTTCAACCAATCCACGGTGTGTGAAATACGGAAACCTTTAGCGCCATCCTCACGATGCAACAGAATAAGCTCCTTTTGGGATCGTACACCAATATTCTCCAGCTGTTTTTCAAGCTAAAAAGGGAGGCAAATGTCACAGAATGATCAGGTCATACAGAAATAAGATGAACTCTGCCAAACAAACATTTTTAATACATCAGACCTTTATATCTAGTCTAAACATTAACATTGTACAGTTGAAATCATAGATATTCATCTAAGTATATATTTCATAGTGTTGAAGAGTTTAATTCATTTAAACTGTTTCTTGCGCCACAATATGGGGCACTTTTAGTGTTCCGAAACCAAAACTAAAGTAATCTAAACAGCCCGTCAGAACCAAAGACATTATCGTGACGAGCCAACAGGAATTGAAAACATTCACTCTCGACCGCATTGAAGCGTGGGGAAACGTAACTGATGGAGATGGAATGGCCTTAGGTTTAACGACACTGAAGGGAAGTACGCTCAAAACTGGTGTGGTATGTATGTTTTGTCAGGATATAAATTCTCCTAAGCGTGATTAAAGACCGACCTGTTCTTAACCACACCGCTTTAGAAGACTGCCTGGAGCGCGGGAAAACGGGACCGAATAAATCTTGACCGAGTATGGTTGAGGCAGGGGCCGCGGAGGGAGAGGGACTGGTAGGGCTGCGGCCCCACCGGTTTTTTGCGCCCCCGCCCCCACTTTTTGCGCTAAAAAGAAAAATAATTACAATGATTTTATTCCTTTTTTCGATTTTCGATATGAAAAGACTATTTTCAATTGTCAGCCCTCCCACTTTACACCTTGCTCCGCGGTCCTTGTGAGGGCCGCGATTTTTTTTTAAGTCCAAGTGAGAAAGCGTAGTAAAGAGAAAACGAAAAAGTCCTCAATTACTGACAAATTTGTTAAAAACATAACTAGAGTTTCTGATAAAAACGAAATGAAAATACTTCAATTGATACCTGACCAACTGCTGGGCTTCCGTCTGCCACGCCAACAATAACAATGGAATCTGCCTGAAAAGGGAAACGATATAATGCGGTAAATTAATAAAGAATGAAATTAAAAAAGAAATGAAGAAAAAAACTCTCTATTAAATTATACAAACGAACGGGTACAGAACACTTCACGTTCGATGTTTGTGATAGTACTCTTAGCTTATCACTGTGGCGGAATTTAGTACAAAAGAAGTGAAAGCAAAGGTCAGTATGAGGACGACCTTCGATTTTCACCAGTGTAAGCTCTATCGGAGCGGTGGGGAGCGGTGCTTTTTTTTCTCTTTCTCTCCCACCCCCTCCGGCAATAAAGGGTGATAGTTTCAAAAGAAACTGAATGGGGCTGCGTCGGTGGGGGTAACGAAATAATTTGGATATATCAACAAAGTTGAAATGGTAAATTGGCCACCGTAATGAAACCACACCGCTTTAGAAGACTGCTTTAGGAGATTACAAAAGCTGACGTTTCGAGCGTTAGCCTTTCGTCGGAGCGAATAGAGGAATTGTGGGTTGTGTGTGCTTTTAAAGGCAGAAAATGGAGCTACGTTATTGGTGAGAATATGGCAACGAGAAAGACATGAATAAATAAAAAAAAAGCGTTCGTGAAAAGCTTTTGGAATCCGGTGAAAAGCGTTCGTTGATCCCAGTGGGATTTAGACTGCCGGTTTGAAAGATGAGCTTTTGTTCAAGAGTTTTACGGCTTTCCGTGCTACCTAAGTGTAAGGAAAGATCGCAGATTGCCATATGTTGCGTAGAATGATTGGATAAATTAAAATGTCTAGCGTCTGGTTTCGATGTGTCCTTGTCATTCCTTTCCACGTCTCGAAGGTGTTCTCGGAATCGGTCACCTAGTCTTCTGCCTGTTGCGCCGATGTATATCTTTTTGCAATAAGTGCAAGTTATGCAATAGATTACATTGGCGGAGGTGCACGTGAAGCGATCGGTGATCATAATGGATCGTTTGGGTCCAGATATTTTATCAGTGTTGTGAATGAAAGGACACGTTTAGCATCGTGCACGAGTGCGTTTAAAAGTGCCTGGTTGGTCATTAGTCTGAAAAGAACTTCTGAACAAAAAATTGCTTATGTTTTTGTCGCGTTTGAATGAAACGAGCGGAGGCTGCGAAAAGATAGTGCCTGTCTCTGGATCGTTTTGAAGTAATTTAAAGTTTTTAAGAATGATGGATTTAACTGAGTGGTTGTGAGGGTGAAACGTGAGAGTGAATGGAGTGCGGTCGGAACTCCTTTTGTGACGTTTGTAGTGCTAAATGTCGATCAATAAGTTGGGCGCGGTGGTAACCCTCCGGCAATAGTTTGTTCAATCGTTAGAAAAGTCTGATCACCAGTAAAGGGGGGTCAATCTATTGACGATAATGGTGTTCTTGCAGCATAACGCGATTAAGGGTACCTCTCCCGAAGGGTTGCTACTCAGTAATTAATATTTCGTTGCGTTGAAAGATTTTCTCAAAAGTTCGCAGGAGCCATGATAACTTCTCTGGCTATCTATGTTCAGTATATGACCCTTGAACCACGAAATACTCGCGCAATTATAAAGGTATCATGAGTAATTTTTTGCATAGCGAGCGACACAAGTTCTATCTGTTTAATCAAACCTTGAGGAAGTTATTGGAAGAACCTAAGAAATGCCTTGAATGTAGAAAATGTTTATCAAGCAAAGGGTAGTCCTAAAATAGCTGATGTGAAATAATTAATTCTGCCATCCTTTTCTAGTTTTGGCTTTAATCATTGACGAGTCCAAATACTAACGAAGGCAATGGAACTAAACACATGGAAAGTGAGCTTCTGTTGGTAAATGTTAAGTATGACTCCTCTGCTACGTGAGCAGCAACAATAAACATTCTGAAAGTTAACGTGTCCTGACGAGATCCGAAGACCGACAACTCTTGCACGGTTGACTTCTTCATTTCCTAACGCCCCCACGTACGAAAAACCAGGATGTCACGAAGGACTTAGGAACATCGACCGACACAATGAACTTGTTTAAATCACTCGACAAACGATGGAAAACGAAGCGTTTTTCAACTTAAGTTACCCCCACCGACGGAGCCCCTAACAGTTTCTTTAGAAACTATCAGCCTTTAGTGATCACAGACCGAATGTCTGGATACAGACAAACATTCCGTGATTACGCTTTCACGACCTTTCATTTCATTAAAAACCCAAACAAATATTAGCTACAGCAAAATCAGGAAGCGTGGCTAATGATCATGCTTCAACCGTCACCAATCAGATGTCGACTTTCCCTGTGAATTCGTTTGCTATTGTTTCCCATCGGCCAATGAGGGAAACTGATGGTCTCCTCTCATGCAGATTTAAAAGATTTGGTCTCTCGCAAAGACAAAGTGGACTTCGACGAGAACTGAGTTGCGATAAACTTTGACGAAGCTTTGACGTGACGAAAAGAAAGGAAAGAAAGGTTTATTTACAAGCGTAATTTAGGAGAAAGCCTTACTTCTCTTGAGCAACCTTTAACTCTTAAATCTTTATCGCGTTTCTCTAACTTACGAGTGCTTTGAATAACACTGTTCGCCAGCGACTTCTCTGTCGCTCAGTTAGTTAAGCATCAGACCGCAAATCCGTGAAGGTCCAAGTTTAGAATCCTCACTTAACGCTGAAAATCTTTCTTTAAACGTTCTGTAAAATTTCATGAAGGCCTGAAGTGTTGGTCATACCTCTGCTGAATGACTTAATACTTAATATACAGGAGAACTGGATAAACAAAGAGCACATTAACTCTTGACGTTCCTTATGACACAGTCTTGCGTCTTGCGCGGCTGGATGTAGCCCGCCGGCGCTAATTCTCTGGGTGTGTTCAAGCGACTCGGCGAGATGTAAGCCTGTCACAGAAAACACATATTTGTATTTGTATTTGTACCAGGTCGCACCACATTTGAAAGAAATGAAGTTCCCTTTGCTGATTTCGTCCCTCTTTGTCCTCTCCGTAATTCCAAGGATGGATTCTAAGCCTGGGAAGTTGGTACCACTCAATGAAGAGGTAAAAATCTAACTACCGTAGATTGTTCTAGAATTTATCTCTAGGCCCGTTGTTTGGATTTGTTCCTCTAGATAGATGTTCATTTTTTTGCCAATTAAATTTTAGGGAAGTGTCTTGGCACAGGATGAGTTTTGGTCTCCTCGTCCATTAGGCAAACGTAGTGCCAACATCAACTACAACACTGTGGACGACCAAGATGAGTTAAGTCTTCTCATAAGCAAACGCAGTGCCGACATCAACTTCAACACCGGCGACGACTACGATAAGGGTACTCCCACAGGGAAACGCAGTGCCGGTATCATCTTCAACACCGACGACGACTACGATAGGACTCCTCCCGGAGTGAGCCAACTGAAACGCGGTGCCGGTATCAACTTCAACACTGGTGACGAGTACGATAGGGTTCCTCCACCCCAAGGGAAACGCAGTGCCGGTATCAACTTTAAAACTGTGGAAGACTAAGATTAGTTTTGGTCTCTGGTGCAGATGGCGAGTGAAAGTAGGACGATTTTACTAAAGATTTGAACGATTACCACACCATCTCAAAGCGGGAGGATTGTATACTACTATAGGGCAAAGTCAAGTTTTTATAGGATAGTTTTTACGTTTCTGGTGACCGCCGAAAGAAACACAATCATATCTGCTTAGTTAAACCATGCATACCCCGAAGACGATGGATTCCTTAACTTTTTTTTTCTTAAATACATTTATCCAAAGGACTGTTATAGCAAAAAAAAAAAAAAATAAATCGATTGTTCGAGAATGTCCATCGACTCTAAATATTCTAAGAAATGCGCACTTGAGACATTTGTCAAGTTTTAGTGACTTCTTTGTTTAACAGTTCCACGTGTCTATGAATTTTAAATTTCTTCAAGTTTTCAAGATGCTGGTCGAACATCCCCTAAGAGTTTTGGTAATTTTTTCAGTTTTTATCAAAACTACCAGTTTCTATCAAGATTTGAAGTTACCTGTTGAACGTTGGTAAAGATTCTCGGTAAAGTGTTCAGAATTGCTTTAAACTAATTCATGTAAAGGTATTTTTACAAAAGAATTTACTTACTAGAGCCGTCAGACACGGTCCACCTAGTACCTCTTGTTTGGCGTGCGTTCAAGTTTTCCCATTCATCTGGCCTTAGCAGCTTCTATTGTTTTAATAAAGTGTTCATTCTGCTTAATGCTAATTTCTATTTAAAAAACGCCACGCTGAATCGATGTGCTTTGCGCGTCGTTGTTAATCTTATCCGGAAACTGTTCATCAAAACCCACGGAACGGTAATGGCCGTGGCTTTTGCCAATATTTTCATGGCAAAAATAGAAAAGAGATACTATCGAGCACATCACAACTAAACCCCTAGTTTGGAAGATGATATTGACGACGTTTTCTGTCTGTTGGGCACAACCAAAGAAATCATAGTAGAATTTGCAGGACGGGCAAACAGCGACCACGATACAATTCGATTCACGGCTGAAATATTAGACTCTGAAATTATATTCTTGGACACAAAAGCGTACAAAAGCAAGATTTTACAGGGAATCGACTCTTGGCATGCAAAAGCATTATTTTGCAGAGACAGAGTCTTTCTATGTACTTGAATTCTAATTCGTTTTATAAATCAGTCGTAAAGAAAGCACTCGTAAATGGCAAGCGCTACGTATCCTGAAAACAAATTTGTCAAGCTCCACGTTTGATAGAAACGTACAGAGTTTCAAAATACGCTAAAAGAATGTAGAAGATACCGCGATTAAATGTGTGGGAAATATATCTTTGAAATTAATTTCACCGGGAAACAGAGGCCACACGAAAACTTACATAGGGTTAAGCTTACGATCGATCGTAAACGTTTCCTTATGCTAAAAAACCACGAACACGTGAAGAGGAACATAGGAACACAGGAACACAAGAACACCGGAATATGCTGGAATATGCTAGAACATGCCAGAACACCAGAACATGCCGGACTACCGCAAGTTGTCAAAAAAATTTAATAAATAAAACGAAAACGTCAACCTACCATTCTCCATGTTGGAAGTTGAATACTCCGACAGCAAGGTTACTGGTAAATCAAGATGGCGGACTTGACGCCCGAAGAACGCAAGCTACACACAAATTTAGTTTTAATTCTTTTATTATAATTTTAAACTTTTTTAAATCAAATTGTATGCTTATTTTTATTTTTTGACATTCCGCGATGTTCTGGCACGTTTTGATATGTTCCGGGATGCTCCAGAGTTCCGGCAAGTTCCAGCGTTTCAAATTTTAGCACAAGGCCGTTCTATTGTATTGTATTGCACTTCAAATTTAAGCACATGCCCGTTCTGATTGTATTTCCTCCGAAATAAAACTGATTCATTAAAGTAAAGGGGTAAGTCTCCAAAGAAACTGTGGTGCTGCGTCGGTGAGGGGTATAACAGAATAATTTGGTTTTATCAACTGAGTTGACAATGTTAATTGACTATCGTAAAGAGTTCTTAAAGCTAAAGTTTGAGGCGTTGGCCCTTCTTTAGCCACTCGCTCATTAAGAGCAAGTTTCCCACAGTTTGGTTTGGTAAATAGTTCCTTAAGGTAAAGGAGCGATTGGACAATGATTTCGAATCATCCTTCAAAATTGAGTTTTCTCTAAACAACACCATTTTCTCAGTTAAGACAAACCTTCGTTCCGGATACAGATACTTTCTGTTTCTTTGATGTCCATAAGATTAGATTAGCGTTTTAAATCGTAATAAATAAATTCAATAAAAAATACTTCCAATACCCTACCTGTCTTATACAGCGTTTGGTCTAGGCAGACAGTGACGTGTCAGCTTGATACAACACGATACGATGAAGATCCTCCAGTTGTCCAAGCCAGCTGGACAAACGGTACTCATTCATTTTAGGAACACAAAACAGAAGAGGGTCAGTTAAGAAGAAAGGAAATTCTATTCTTAACAATTTTACTGTATCCCAAATTCTACAGACTCAAATAATATTAATTAGGCCAATTTCCACTAGCTAGATTACTTTCTTTTGTAACACACACTGAAAAAAATTCCTCTGGGAAAATTACCGTTTCTGTAAACGATAGCATGAAAATTTTTGATCAAGAATACTTGTGCAGGTAAAATTTGGTTCCTCAATTGAAGCCGACCCCATTCCCCTCTACTTTAGGAATTAATTTCCACCAAGATATTGTAAATCCTACAAGGCCGGCTGGTGCCGTCGATAAGCTTTTATTTCCGAATGAAATAGAAAACGTTTCTTCCTTGAAGAAAACACTCGCCAAGAAAAAGGTGCCAAGTAGTTGAATATATATCCATGGCTGAGCTACCAAGCCTGCTTCAGACCAACGAACTGGTCAGCAATAGGGTGGGACCTGACAGCAAACAAACAAAATATTCAATCGGTAAATCCGCATGCAGGTATATAACAAATCAACACTTAATAAACATTTTGTGATGATTTTACGCTTTAGGGAAAGAGTCCAACCGACGTTGAACCCGAACATCTTGACAAGTTTTCGCGATGTTTAACATAATTTAAGGGTAGCTGCCTTTGGAATATGACCTATGTATACTGAACGTCGGTTTCTTAGCTTACTACGTCCTTAGATCTCACTTCGATGGAGTATCGTAAACCCAAAACCAAAGTAACTACGCCAGCCAATCAGCAGAAAGAAATATATGGTAAGTAGCCAATGAGAACTCGAAGTAGCAACGAGCAAACTCGTCCTGAAGCGCGGGAAAAACGCGAGTGACCAAGTTTTAGTTTTGGCGCGAAATTTATAGTCCAAAGAGGGTAGTGGAGTAAAACTAATTTCTTCTTGTTTACTATGTACTTACCGATAGCATGAAGAGCTAAGCTGAGTTCAAATGAGAAGTTTGAGACTGGGACATCCTCTGACGCAGGGATGATGGCTACTGTGCCGAGATTTGATTCTCCGAATATCTAATTATCAACCGGGAGATGATTGTCTGCGTATCACAAAGTGTTTACATAATGAGTTGGGTAGAGTCTTCAAACGCATCTTACAAGCAAAGATCTAAAAACGTTCCCTATGCGTTTAACACACCCCACAACAGGAAACAAAATCGCCAAAACTGAGCCGTCACCTGCCGCAAGTACGGCAACGAACTCGATACGAACGTGCTAGGGTGATTAGAAAATTAATTTAGTACCGCCATAGGCAAATTTTTGTCAAAGCGCACATGGAGTCACAATGATTATTAAAAAATCGATAAATAGCATTCAAGAGTTGACCAAACTTAAAAAATCGATAAATAGCATTCAAGAGTTGACCAAACTGTCCAATCTGCTGAATTGATTAGAATTTGCGTTGCTCAGTAATTTTGGCGCTGTAAACACTACTTTTCCTTTTCGTTATCTTCGTTCTCACACGAACACTTCACAACACAGTAAAGAAGTATTTTCATACCTAGCAATGTTTCACTTCTCGCGTAACTTCGCCTGTACTGTACTATTGGAACCGTGTCAATCACCGAAAACCAAAAGCGTAGAAGGGAAAAAGGGTGTCAAGTTCAGGTGGTCAGTTCCTTGACTTAGCAGGTGGTCTCGCGTCAATTGAAACATTGACCAGTCTAAAGATGGCGAATCCATGTTTTGGAACAGAGTTAAAGCTTTCTATATCGATTACTCTGGCTTCATTATACGGCGTGGCAGCGCTACCCACCATCCTTGAAAACGTAGTGTTTCTGTTGCTCACCTAAAAAGCTCGCACCTTCAGAACTTTTTCTAACCTTCCATTGAGCTCGTTAGCAATGGCGGATCTTTTAGTGGGGTTAATCATGGATACGTTGTGGATTGCAAGGTGTGTATTACCACGGCGTCCGTATCATAATCCGTTTAAAATCGCCATCGACTTGCTATGGATTCAAACGAGTGTAACCACCACGTTTAGCTTGTGCATTGTGAGCTTGGACAGATACATTGCAGTACAGTCGGCCCTTCTGTACAATCAGATCGTCACAACAAGAAAATGTTGCATGGCGGTAGCATTTGTATGGCTCGCATCTCTAGCGTTTGAACTTTCATGGTTCTTTGTTACAGACCCTGAAAATTTACTGGCACAATGGATGTGTGTGACGGTAGTGGCTATTCTGATCCCGATGGTTTTGATTATTTTTTGCTACTACCGGATTTTGGTGGTTGCCAAAGAACATATTGTAATAATTGAAAATCACAATGTCCAACGCCAGAGGCGTAGAGCTCGTCATCGAAGGAGTTCGAAACCGAAAAACAACCAAGACGGTAGGCTTTGTGGTGGCGTTGTTCATCATTTCGTGGTTACCAAGTCGGGTCACCTCTTTTATCCATTTAAAAACGAGTGATCATTGCTTGAAGCGAAAACTACGTTCTGTTTGGATCTGGGCTGAGTTAATAGCGTTTTTCTTCATCCGGAATAAATCCATGGTTATATTCACTACGAAACGATAAATTCAGGAAGGCGATTAAACAGTGTAGGTATCATTAATGCTTATTTTTCATGTAAATGTTATCTGGCTTACAAGAAAATACATTTATTAAAAAGTGCCGGGTTGGTCATTAGTTTGTAATGAACTTCTGAGCAAAAAATTGTCTATATTGTTTGTCGCGTTTGAAGTGAAATGACAAAGCAAGTTTATTTCCTCTGAAGTGCCTCCAACTTTCTTTGATCAAAGCCAGCTATTGTAACTCAACAATCAGTGGCTGATGAAAAGTCATTACAATAGATAACTCATTAAAGCTCCCTTATTTCCAGAGGACACGTGGAACATGCCCAAAATAGGTCGGCATTAGGTACATGTCTTGTAGCTACATAAAACGTTTTATCTAGTTGGTACTTACGATACATAGTGGCACATTTGCCCGACAGAAGGGAACTAATGTTCTTACAATACCAACGAGCGAAGAAAGTGTTAACCTTTTATATGTGAATTGTAAGTCACTGGTTCATGTCAGATACCTAAGCGGAAGGTATAAAAATACGTTTAAAAGAACATCGGCATTTTAATGATCAGCGTATGGAAGCGGAATTTATTGACAGCTACGCACAAATTCTCAAATAGAGACTTAATCATGTCTGAGAGCAAGTGAAAAAAAACGTTCACTCTTCGCCCGCTAATTGCAACACAAGTGTACGCTGCTAGATTTCTGATATTGACGTGCATTTTTGTGTCTTTGCTATATCTGAGTATCGCGAGTTTGTGCTGTTGATGATAATACTTTGTTGGCTACAAACAACGCGCCGTACATTTTCTTCACTCTGGCTGTGAACACAAACCTAAAAGCAATAAAAACTCCTTGAAGTGAATTGAATATAACAAATGAATAATCAAACTATTTAGAAACGAGAATCGGTAGATATTCAGAAGTCCACGTGAATCCCATCAAGACTGCCACCTTTACAAATAACACAACTTGTCTTCGATTGTTTGCGGCGTCTCCAATCACCCGTGTTTGCTTTTTTATTTTGTAAATGGAAATAACTGTCGACGAGAAAAAGATCACGTTTAGAAAAATGGAAAAAGCCACCAGGATGACAAAAACAAAAATGTTAGACTTGGTATTGTTGATCCAACAGTGATTCGCGCCACCGTATCCTGTAGCAACCAAACCTGATTGGTCAAGAGAGTAAGAAATAGCAACAAACAAAAGGGCAGGAATCCAACCAATCGCAAGGAAGCAACGCTTCCGATTTGCTGTTCTTTGACGGGTGCGACAGGTTATGGAAAAAGTGTAGTAGGTATCAAATGCGATGATTGATATCCAAGTAAAATACACAAGGCAGAAATAGTGGGTCAGAACGGCAATTGATGAATAAATCTGGTGCCGTTGAGTCGCACCCGCCGTCATGAAAAGGGAATGGGCGAAGAGCAAAGAGATGGACAAATTCATTAAATTAACGCCCGGTAAGGTACGCAGTTCTTTAAAAATGGAGTAGGTGAGAAGGACAAGCGTAAGGCAGACAATGGAAAGACCGATTCCAATGTAGGTTCAAACCAGAATTGCCGTATAAGTGTTGCTATTAGCAGACGAAGGGATGATGCAGATTGTAGCCATTCCGTCTGTCATCATGAAATCATAAATGCCGTATAACGCTTTTGAGTCATTCCTGTACAGGGATCCGTTTCCTAAAATGACGTATTCCTCTTCCTTGAGCTGAATTAAGACACCAGAACATCGCAATCTGAGGCTTTTTCGACAGACGTGGACATCACCTATTGGAACAACTGATCCGTTTTTAGACTCAGTTTGGTTTGACCAGTAGTCTATCTTAGGAATTTGGTCTTTAGTACTGTTGATAAAAATAGCGGAGTCCGCATCTGTGATAACCAAGTATTCATTTGGGTTGTAAATGTCAATTGTGACACACAACAAAGGTACCCACTCCTCCTTGACTACATAG
This sequence comes from Stylophora pistillata, assembly GCF_964205215.1. Classification (NCBI taxonomy): domain Eukaryota; kingdom Metazoa; phylum Cnidaria; class Anthozoa; order Scleractinia; family Pocilloporidae; genus Stylophora; species Stylophora pistillata. The sequence continues at coordinate 12,167,828 of NC_142522.1, read as the reverse complement.
GAAGCCGTGATATGCCCTATCGTTAAATTGCAAGTAAGTGAGCCATTTGTTTGGCTTAGGTAATGTCGCGGGAAGGCAACCACTGTATTTACAGAATAAGTCATTTTAGTACTGTTTAGCACGTCCATGGAAAGTATTTCTGCAGAGAAATTTCTTAACGCCGACTCTAGAGCCTGTATTAATTATTATTTTCCTTGATTGATCCCCATCTGTTTTACCAAACTGAGAGTCAATTGCAAATTTAATAGAAAATTTATATCTGTTAAAGAAAGGCAGAATTAGTTTCTTGTTGATGGCCCTTTTCATGCTGATGGCCCTTCAGCACTCCTTTGATCCAGGATCCAGTACATGTCCAATAGCACCTGGATTTGTTTTTGGAGTGTCTGGGCTGAACAAGATGTTCAAAGGCACGTCATGTTGGTGAAGGAAAGGAGGCTGAGTCGGCTTTTGAGAACTCTCGAGTTTTATGGGTCCACACAGAATCTCGTTACGTGGAACTCCAGCGCATTGGGCGCAGTATCTGTTAAAATACAGCTTATTTGTTTGCTTTTCCACGACAATTCCCAGTGATTTTGATGAGCAGTCACGTTGCGCTTCTGGTGTTACGGAGGTATTCATGCACTGACTCGTCTCCGTTTAAGTTGAGGCAACAACGCCTGGGAAACCCTAAAGGTGGATTCCATCTTACAATGGAACATCTAAAGACCAAAGATGTCGAATTACTAATGTTATTCAGTTTAGTAGCGCTAACAAGTTGAACTGACTTTGTTTCATACTGAATCGGCTTGTGTTGACTTCAACTCCGTGGCAAGTTGCACAAAAGCGATTCTTGTATGTGTTATTTTTCGCATCGATCAAAGGCGCAGAGTAAGTTTGACAGTCTTCGGACTTTTCTGATAAATTTCTCGTACACTTTGTAGCGATTTCGTCATGGGGGGTCCAATTTGCAGGACATGCTGAGATCATCCACAAACTGTCTGTAAAAAGCACCAGAAACCCAACTACGTCATGACACTTCCAGAGGTCATGGTTTAGAGATCTTAATGAGCTGGAATGCACGCCTTGAAGGCAATACTGCTCGTAATCGGCGCAACAATCACGAAACACTGTGCAGTACTCATCACAGAAGCATGTGACTTCTTCATTGGACAGTCCTGGGTCTCTCCCTTTTCTGCATTTACCAACACAAGTGATTCCATGCCCACAATTGATACGATTTTGATTCAGTGACTTGTTGCTTCTAAAACTGATATCCCTTGTAGCCCTAGGTTTGTCTTGGTGAGAAAACTGCTTCGATGTATTTTGTGGCTCGAAATCTACGACTACAAAATACAAGATTATTAATGATAATGGAACGAATTCAAACGACAGCGGAAACGCAAATTTTATTTTTCCGCGCGACTTAAACTTTTTAGAGGATGTGTGTGCACTCTACAAAAGTAAAATTATCACTGAAAGGTAACTGAACGAATTCCAAGGACAGCAAAAACCCAAATTGCTTTTCTTTGCGATTCAAAATTTGAAAATGTATGTGCGCTGCGGTAATAAGAGGCAAAGTTTACGTGTCATAGGCTTAGTCTTAATCAAGACCTCTCAGCAAAGTAAAATTGGAAACCTTCCTTATTTCTTAAAACACTAACAGTATAATAAGCCCATGGCTCATACAGAAATTCAGTACTACTTTTTAATAACAATCAGAAATGTGCGCATTGAGACACCTGTCCAGTTTCCAACGCCAAAAGTTTAACTCCTTCATCGTGTCTATATGCTTCCATGTTCCGTTTCCCCCGTTACGCCGGGAATGTCAAGCTCGTCATTCCAGCACGGTGTATGAAAAAACGATTAGGAAATCATTGTACATACTGTGGAGAAACGTACCATCTTTCGTGTATCTAACCAAGGTACTAAACTGAGCTTCACCGAGCCTTGGATTATCACTGCTTGGATCCCGTTCGGGGCTGGATGAAACTAAGTGAATTGTTGTTACAAATACATTAGCAAACAGAAATGTTAGCTTCGATTTCTGTTGAACTCTGAAAGACATCGGTTTCACGGGTGAATCTTTTCAGTAATATCAATTGAGGCTGATCGTGCATTACTTTGAGCAACGACTTATGCAATTTGTTCTTGCTCGAGCTCGGCTGGCGGTGAAAAAAATGATTAATGTCTGCTCCGAGTAAGGATTGGTTTTAAAAGTGAAAGAACAATACAAACTTTATTACTTTTAGTTGCATGCTGTTCATATATTCTTTGTTTTGTCTCTAATTCGTAATCGGCGTCGAGCAGAAAAGCTTTGAATATGAAAATCGGATAGTTGACATACAAGTTCGTTCAAAAACCAAATTGTAGCAATAATGAATCAGATAATTTTAGGTATTCCAAGTAAACAATCACTTGTAGGTATTAACTACATATAATAGGCTGGGAACTTTGAAGCTTTTCATTTCTGGGTGTAAAATAGGCAGCTGTTAAAATGGAAATTATTTAGTGTTTAAGATTATCTTGTGTCCGCAAAATCATACTTTCAATTTCAATGATAATTGCGAAATTGTCTTTTGTTTATTTCTTATTGTCATATAGCAAAAAAAAAATTCCTTTTCGTCAGTCTTGTATTTAATCTTAGGCTGATTACCTTTTTCGCGAAGACTGAATTCCTCAAAGTCGCCAAAATTATTTATCTTTTTGAACAATTAATAAGTAAAACAACTTTATCTTAATTTCCTTCTCAAATTTTGAAATAAGCAAAAAAAAAAAAAAAAAGAAAACCTAAAACTTTCATGAAATTAAGCCAAACGGCCACAACGTAAACTAGTCGAAGATAAGAATAAAAACACCGGGATTGGATCCTATCGTTTCTTGATGAATTTCATCTTTTCTCCAGGAGGAAATTACCCCGTGAAGGTAAATTTTTAATAGGGAAAAAATTGAGTGACTGCGAGCAATTCGCGTTGAAAATATGGTGGCATCTACTACATTTCCTGTGTTATTTTGTCTTCCCTTGGAAGTGGGGAGAAGTAATCTGCACACCAGAGGAAGAGCTGGAGATTGGCTGTCAGTACAAAAATGATACCAAGAAGAGCAAGAGTCTAGCAACATCTTACAAATATTTTACTTCATGGTGAAAACCTTCAAGAAACTGACGTAACCCCACCGCTAAGAATTTGGCCTATAGAGTGGCCACATGTTACCTCATTGTACCTATTACCACCTTTTCTTAGAGAATACTTACGAATGGAACATCAGTTTTACATAATGTACAACAAAACTGATACATATGGAAACAACTGGAAATAATTGCATTCATAACGTTATTTTAACTTATACCATGGGCTCCAACTCAAAAGAACAAACCACATTTTAGCAAAGTCTTTTATTACAAATATCAATCTTTACATTTCAAGTTATGTCCAGCAGTTTCCACTTCTGCTTTAGTTAATGTATTTTTTGGTAAATAATTATCAATTGGATTCAAATATGCTATTCCCACTACTTATTTTGAACAGCGTTTGCGATCCGCATTTAGAACTAAAATAAGTCAGCATCTGTCTTCTCTTTGCATGTGAATGTAAAAGATACATGCAAGAATGAGAAAAATTAAACTGATCTCAAAGGGCATTTGTGTTAATATGCAATAAACTGGTCTTTGATAGCGCTACAAATTCCACGAAGATGAGTCAGCAAAAATCCATACTCTTGCATTCATGATTCTCACATACGAATTGCGCATGAAAAAACTGGGAAACAGAAACGGTATTCTGAATCTTTAGCTCAGAAATTAGAAATGTCTTTCACAGCTGTTGCCATTTCTAGATTTAACTGAATACATTTGTCGATTCACTAGCGGGATTGAGGATGACAGATCTGTTAACCCCGCCTTATCAACACTACAAAAGGCTGATTGAGAGTCGCTTCAATTGTTCGGTCAACAACGCACTTTTTTCACGAACTCGCTTTGAATTGTCTCTGCGACGAAAACGGCCAGGACAGGCAGCGACGGGTAGGTGAAAGTGTAAAGAGACAAGGACCCCTTCCCCTCACTCAGCACTCTACTGCGGCACCCACGTCCTGAGATCGACAGGTGAAGAGTCAGGTTTCAACTGTCAGTGAGTACGTTACTGAATAAATTCATTACTGACTATTTCCAACAGTCAAGCCTTTTATAAGATAGATTAAAAAATAAAAAGAAAAAAAAAAAAGAGGAAAAAGAAAAAGAAAGTACTTTTGGAGAGAACGGCTCTATTATTGCTGTATGTAAAATCGTTAAGGCTATTTCTATTCCGTCCTACTGATACTTTAAAGTTTGACTGTACTTAACATATCACTTAAATATAACAGCTGCGACGAAGACTCTCTCGAAGTAATGCCATGTGATTTTCCGAAAATGGTATTATTTGAATATCAAATAAATCAATGACTGTTGTGCAAACACTGAAAAGTTTTTTCTCATGATTACCTATTTCTCCTGATTATTACCTCACAAGTTCCCAATGTTAGGAGCTTAATTCCCTCGAGTACAAAGGGACCAAATTAATTAAACGCATATCTCCTTAACTTGGAGTTCACAAGCACACCGAAACTTCAAGAGATCAATTATCTCTGCCAACCTCAGTGCTATGCTTTCCATTTCAACGGTTCATCTTCCTCACACAATTTATGCACTTTACAGAGGTCATTTTATAGTACATAATTTGAATTTACTTTTAACCAATTCTTTCTCCATCTAATAAATGATTTACCAGTAAATAATCAGATTGCAATAATCGATTATTGGTGATTTAACTGAAGGAAGAGACCCCATTATTGGTCGTGCGGATCTTCGGGACCTGATTATCGCTCGTGTTAGCTTTGTTACTACTATTACAAGCGTTACATTTTTCAACGGACTCACGCTACAAACAATTCGAATTTCATTCCCACAACACACTTGTCATACAAATACAGCACACATCCCAGGTGCTTTCCCTTTCTTTAAGAGGGCTGCGTTGGCGTTTTCATGACTACCATCTTCAGAGTAAATACAGGGGCTTTACGGTTCACTGTTCGGTTGATGATGCAAGCCCAATCTTCTTCTCAGATGTGTGTCGTCCGACTGAGAAAAAAAAACAGTTTAAAAAAAAAGTCAGTCGTACTATTATAACCTTACCATGATTTTGTATTACTTAATCGAGTGTTTCAAAACCATAACTTGAAAAAGAACGACAAACAATTACGTCAAATGAAAGTGTAAAACCACTCAGAGCCAAGCGGTCGCTCCCGTTTGTACACTGACACATTGCAGTATCTACTGGCAGAGAACACCGATCATATCGACTTCAAGATGAATAATTATGAGTTGTCGCGTGAAACTAATACATCTACTGTACGCAACAATGAAATCTTTAAAGCACAGCTATGAAACTTACATCGTATCCAGCCTCTTCGTGCCGAACAACAGCTTGAGCTTGCGCCTTAAGAGCCATTAAATCTTCGTGTTCTGACAGAGAACCTGTTCTTGGCCTGACACGAACAAGGTTTTCTTCTTTTTCATCGTACTCGTCGTCTTCCTCAGAGGCCGAGTACATATGGTGGCCAGGTGTGGAACTGGATCCTAGCAGTTCATCCGAGGAGGAGAATGGTAACCACTCGTGAGTGTAGGGTGGTTCAATCCGGGATATATGCTCCGCCAAGTTAGTGAAAGTACTATGCTCTGACACCTTCGGAAACAATTTAAAGAGAATGTTCAAAACTAGTGATCCTGGTTTACTGGATATGCTTCAAATATATCCTGATGATTAAAGTTAACATAATTAATAAAAAGTTTAACAAGTTTAGAACGAGGTGCCAACTTTTCATCTCTTTACTCATTATTTTCTGGAAGAATCTGGTCATGGCATTATTGCTATGGTTACGTATCAATAAAAAAAACAAGCCATGCCGTGCAAGACAAGTTTTTCCGGTTTGGTTGCTTACCTTCCACACAGGTTGTCCGGTAGCATACGCATGGGTCATGTGACTCCTAGATGGATGCTCCCTAAAGATGTCGGGTAATTTGTTTCCTCTCAGCAATAATCGGGGCGTCGAGAGCCTAATTGGTGGATAATAACAAGGCAATGAAACGCTTTTGATACATCAAATTTAACTCACCACTATCTCATCGAAGCGGCCGAACTCCAAAGTCTTAAACCTACCAATCAATAAACAATAAATAAGCAAGCAAGAAAGCAAGCACACTATAAACCGATCACCAATCAATCAATAAACCGATCAGTCTGTCCATCAGTTGTCACTCAATCAGTGAGTCAGTGAGTCAGTGAGTCAGTCAATCAGTCAGTCAGTTATTCGGTTCGTAAGTCGGTCAGTCTGTCAAATTCAGCCAGCGAATCAATGAGTCATTTGTTCAATCAGTCAGTCGGTGGCTTAGTCAGTCAGTCAACGAGTCGGCCAGTCTGTCAGACTCAGTCAGTGAGTCTGTCGTTAGGTTATTTAAGATTCAGTCAGTTATGAATCATCTGACCAATCAAACAGCTAAGTCGCACCCTATCGAAACCTCACGGCACCCTCAAATCAGATCTGACTTTTCCTTCGAAGCGTTCTGAATTATGTGAATGATCCTGCGAGACATACCTGTCGATTGGCGGTCTTATGTATTCGCAGTAGCTGCTCTCCTTTACTTCCGCTAATTGTCTAACACAAGATATATAGGCCAGACGGGATTGGATTTCGGCCATGTCTGGAATCTTTCGAAGAAAAACAACTTATGATTATATAGCGTCGAGTTTCAAATAACAAAAATCGCTTCTTGTATAATATCACCAACCTTGACGGTTTCAGCAAAAGGATTCCATTTGTTCCAAAGAAGCCACCAGCCCGACAATTGATCGCCATAATTCGTAAGATCATCGGGATCTTCCGATCCTACATCAATCGCTATGATCGTCTGTGCTCCCATTGTCTTCATTACATCCGCTACAAATTAACGCACGCGTATTTTTAACAACAAAAAAGATTCGGTGGTAAATAAAAAGCTAACAAGAAAAGCTGTTTGATTAAAATGGTAACGCCTACTCACCAGGTAAATTATTGACATATCCACCGTCCAATAACAGATGTCCGTCTTTGGGATCACAAAGTGGTGGTAGATAACCCGACAGAGACATACTAGCACGGACATAACGCCATAAACAGCCTGTAAAAGGAGGAAGCTGTTATGTTAAGGTCATTCTCCTCAAATACGATTTCTAAGTAGCCTTTTGCAGTAAGTAGTTAAAAATTTCAACCAAAGGACTCCTAATCTCGGAAGAACTTCATTATTTAAATAAAAAGAAGGGGTCTGCTTAGTTATTACGAATCGGTAGCACGTTGTTGGTTACGTTTACAAGAATTGACTAAATTCGCATTCCTGTGATTTGGAATTCTTCTGCACCGGGAATTGGTTTTATTTTAAGAGCAGAAACGTTATTGCTCCACATGAGAAAATAGAAGAAAAGAAGGAGAGAAAAAGAGAATTAAATCACAGGTTGCCTTAAACGCGCTCCACTTGTGGTCAATCTGATTTGCAAGTCTTATTGTTTCTTTCATGGGTCGCTGAAAATATTTGGAGGAAATACATATATTTTATATGGTGTGAGCCACATCGCAAACTTAGGATAATAAAAGGCTGGATAATTCAAACAATTGGTAAAGATCTGGATCTGTTAAGAAGCTACGAAAACGCAAAAAGGTTGAACATATTAGACGAATGCAACACTACATACCATCGGTATGTACCCTCATTCTAGAAGACGTTATGTCAGTTGTGATGCAAAAGTAAGAGGCAATAAGAGATCCTGCAAATAAATGATAAACAAAGATCATGTTAGTGGTAAATTATCAAAGTCGGTGTTGAGGACTATCTGCCAAACATGCTGTGTTAAACTTCACTTTCCTTTACGTTATTCTGTAGTTGTTTACAGAGAATTTTTTTTTTGTTTTGCTATTACTCTTTCCATTTAAAGTGCCACTGAAACGAAATTTTCATATCTGAGATTTTTTCATAATTTAGTGGTTTGAAACACGCTGATTATCGTGGGCTAATTTGTTTTCGCCAGGAAAAAGGAGAAAGTTGTCTTTTTGAGGGTCATAGTTAGTAGAGGGGACTGGTTAGGAAACGCGGCAAACTTCAGTCGGATAGGTTATTGTTCGATTTTATCGAGGTCACGTGACAATGACCCTGCACACATAAATCCAAAATGGCACCGCGGGCTTGTTTCGACAGTCACGTAGCGTTTAAGTTTTTGGATTTTCTCCGTGATCGAGCGACATCTTACCTTCAGAATACAGCTAAAAACATTAATCAAGTCAGTGGACATAATGCCAGGTGAAAATTGTTCAGTGTTTGGCTGTGGAACGTGTAGGAGAAGTAAAGGAATTGGAATCTGGAAGCTACCGGCGCCGCGAAACGCGGAATACAAGAAGTGGCGAGAAGACGGGCTGAAAATAAATAAGTTACTCTATGTTAGATACTTTAACCATATAGACTTTATACCCATTTTTGTCCATAAAATAATCATTAATGAGCAATATTTAATATGTTTATTTAATATGTTGCAGGTTGTAGCTACCAATTAATCTTTTGTAATAAATTACTTATTGACAAATTGTTGCAGGCTCTTAATTCTAACTATATCTGCCTTTCTTGTTCTTTGCTGGCTCTACAAATTTCCTTTCATACTGTTTTTTTTTTTTTCATTTGTGTACATTGAATTTTGTGTTTCTGTATAACATCTTTGGCCAGTGAAAAACACCATACAGTAACATATAAATGAATAATGCTGTCCAAAACATCTTTTGCATGCTGTTATCTACCACTATGTCTGAGTCCAACAACATAGTGTTATATGCTGAGACCAATTGAACATCACAAGCTGATTTGGATTCTATCTTAGCATTGTCAATCTTCAGCTGGAGACTTCCTGAGGTCAGAATCCTAAAATTATGTTCTATTCTCTTAAAAATTGTTTGAGCTTGTTTAGAAATAACCCAAGGTCCACCTCGGTTTAAAGATGAAATTAGTTTTTGACTCCCTGCAACATGCAAATCTTCTGCTTTACCAGCTTTTAGTATTGAAGCTGTTTGTTCAGTATGTGCTGTGGGATTATATACATTGTTCACCTTGCTATAAAGCTTGTGCGGAAAATATCCTCCAATATCTTGTAACCCTGCCATTTCTCTATCACACAGTTTAGTACGGATATTGGGATTTGGTGATTCATCTTTCTGTTTGCTGTGAGCTATCAAACAATCAGCCACTTTGGTACTAAGCAATGTTGCCGCATTACTTGACAACCCCACAAGAATCTTTGTTGAATTGAGGCCTATTCTTGAATAGTACTTCGAGTAGAATTGTTCTGCATTTCCAGTTTTAACCTAACGCATATACATGGATTCTACTTCTGAGAAGCCCATATTTTATTCATCCCAGTTCGTATATATTCGTAGCTTTTCTTTTATGCTTTGAGGGTAGATTTTTCTTTCAATTATTTTATCTCGTGCTTCGATTGATAACGCTTCGAAGTCTTCAGCAGTGAATTTCGCTTCTTGAGTCGGTTGATTTCCCCGCGCTTGTTCCTCCTTATGCTCCA